>NC_064816.1:112449370-112749370 GCF_023721935.1 Panthera uncia | reverse complement strand
CCTGCCCATCCGGGTTTATATCAGTTCAGGGCAGCCAGTGTGTGGTGGGGCAGAGATTACAGCCTGCCCTGCCACCATTTTCCACCCTCTGGTTCTCTGGTTACATTTTCCTTCACAGCAAAGATGGAAATTGTCACGAAGTTTGAGTCCCAAGCCCACCCCCACTTCTATCCCACTCCTTTGAGATGACCTGCTCCTCCCTCTGACCAGCAGACCAGCAAGAAACTTCTGCAGCTCAAAAGAAACACATGAACAGCTGCACTCCCCAGATTAAGGGCCAATAGACTTCCTGATCCAGTTGATCCTCTCCGCTTGCAGGGCGTCTGGTTACTTTTGCACGCCACTGTTAGAAACCCCATGTTTCTTCTCCAGCCCTTGCCATTGTACTCTGCCCAACTTGTGCAGCGCATCAAGACGGTCCGTTCTTTTCCCCCAGTGGCTCCCTGTTGTCCCCTAGCAAAGGAGGGGGCCGTGCCAGACACGCAGCAGGCCCGTCCCTGGGCTCCCCTTTGCAAAGCCCAAGAGAAAGATGCTGAGGAGGACAACAGCTGCAGTGCTGGCTTGTTCTTGACAAATGGGCCTGTCACTCTTCCTATTGATTAGCGATATTATGACATTTCCCTTCAAAAAAGCAGATGTGGCAGCGCTAGTGACAAGGCCATGGCTCTGCGTGGAAAATAAGGTTTGCCATTGTTGGCTCTTCCCCCTCTACATCTGTGCAGCTACAGGGAAAAGAAAGCGAGATTCTGAGGGAGTTCAAAAGGTTTGAAGAAGTGGAAGTTCTGGCACTCTGAAAAATCTATGTTAATAAGCCATCACCATAAATGTGGAGGAGAGAGCACATGGCAAATCTGTGCAGGACACTGCAGACAGCGAGGGGCATCTGATAATCAGAAAGTGGGGCCTCCCTCTGTCTTGGCAGAGTTGCTCTTCAGGTCTCCTGACCACATAAATCAAGCCATGGAGGGCTCTGTCATTTCTGTCCCTTTGCATGAAACGCATGAAGGAAACTGGTGAATTGGTGCTGCATTGCCTTCTCCCCTCCCAAAGTGTCTTTAATCTCACCCTAGCCCTATGGGGCTGATGGTGTATTAGGGGGGAAACGCACCTAATTCCATTTTCTTTCCCTTGTACAAAGCACTCAGATGATAACATGTGCCGACTTTAATTTGTGAGACTTCTGTGGGGTACTTCCCCCAACCTATTCCCAAAACCTATTCCCATGTCAAGGGGAAAAAAATGTTCTAAATAGCAGTCCATTTAAGTAAAAAAAAAAAGGAAAAGTGCATCTTGCAGTCCAACATATGGTACATTTTGAGGTAAATTACAGGTAATTCATGAACATTTCCAGCAGGGAGATTGCCATCATGGGACTCTTGTATATCCATTACGTTCTATTCTCATTTTTGTGGTTAAAGGAATCTCTCAAGCCTTTGAAGCAGAAAAGGCAACACTCTCTCTGCACCATTTTGTCCTGCTAAGGAAAGTTATTATCCTGCTAACACACGGGACTGATCCAGCAACTTGATTTCGGCAAAGCTGATGGAAAGCAGGCTGCGAGGGGGCATGTGTAGCACGGGTTTTACAGCGCGAAAGATCTGGGGGTTGGCATGCGCAACAGTTAAATAGGAAAATAAAATCTGAGCAAACTAGAAACAGCCAGACTGACACTATTGGATGAAAGAGAAAGGAAAAGAGGAAGTCGCTTGGGGGATGGGGAGGAAAAACAAAAGGAAGAAAAATATTGCCTGTTAGCCCTGGGGGTTGGTGATGTAAATTAATATGAGCTAAATGGGATGTGACCAATTTGTAAGGCATTTGTTTCTCTCTCGTGAGATGGGAGATCTCCGTCCCAAGCAATCAGAATTTGCCTTAGGCTACCCCTGACTAGTCGCTATAACTGTGTTGACCACCTCTCTTAATATATGGAACCCCTCATATTACATCCCAAGTCCAACAGCCTTGTAAATTTACTCCTGTGACACTAATGTGTCTCTCCTTGGGACATGTTGGGTCCTGGTTTGTTGGGAAAAACGAAGGGGAGGGGAGCAAGGGAGAAAGGAAGGACAAAAAAGCACGCTCAGCATAGCTGGCCCCTCTGCATTGTTTGAGCAGTCTTTGTGTCTGGACCGCCTGCAAGAATTACACAACTTCCAACATCTCCTTCACATCAAAGAGCTTCTGGAAGAGCTCTTCAAGCTCTGAGGCCGAGCTGCCCTGTGCCTCCCCTACCCTCGTACTAAATCAAGCTTTTATCTGCCTTCCCATCAGAACTGATGCTAACTGTCCCTGACACACACATCCTCCAAATAATTTGAACTTGATCTGAGGCTTTCGGCCCTCTTGACTCAAAAAAATTGCCTATGATTTGCTTGGCAGCCATCCACCTCAGCATAGGCAATTGTGGGCAGTGATGTTGATGTTCATGAAGGAGCAGTTGCCATGGCAACACAGAGTTCAAAGGAAGGGCCCTCAGTGGTATCAGAATAGAGGAGAGTGATAATGTAATGAAGGCTTGTGTCTTCTCCCGGAGGGACAGGAGCTGGCCAGGAGATGGTAGAGGGTGGAGGACAACTTGGGTAGCTCACCATTACAGTTTTGTCTGAACTATGCATTTATTTGGCCTTTTGGGGATCCACTACTTAATGGAAAGTATAAATGGCAGATAGAGATTTTTAGGACTATAACCTAGCCTCAACTTTGCAGGTAGGGTTGAAGGACCTTAACCTTGTTGCTCATTAGTTTCCTCATCTATAAAATAAAGAGTTGGACTAATAAAATCCAACTTCTTTTCAACTGCTGAAATTCTCTGATTCAATTACTCTAGGCAATCTAGGGACTTTCTGCATCTATCAGACAGTATTTTGATGCAGACCATATTCTGTTTATTGAGGCCTTGCAAAATGGGGAAAGGGGTGAATATCCATTGACACAAAGGAAGAAGTGCTTCTTAAGCACTTAGTTGGCTTTGGGCACTCACTGTTCAAGGTGCTGAGAGGGTGAAAAAGGCGGAAAAAGCCCCTACTTTTTGCAAACGCACATTCTAGCAGGAGGGACAGATGTCATACAAACAAACACACAGTGGATCATTAATAGTGATTGTGGATTAGGGCCACCAAGTTGAAGACAGCTGGAACTGGAAAATCCCTAGGTGGGCTGGGTGGGCTGGGGCAGTGTCAGGGAGGCTTGTGGTAAGTGGTTTTGGTGATAAGACCTGAAGGGTGAGTAGGAGTTAACTAGACTAAGGGAGAAAGGAGAAAGCCTTGCAGACAGAGGGAAGGTCTTGTGAAGCCAGGAAGTGGGAAGAAACTCAGATGAGCTGTGCAGTGGGCCTGGGGAGGTGTGCGTGGCCCCGTCAGGTCAAGTCAAGAAAACCACATTTGGCTGTTCCGTTCCCAACCTAAGAGAAATGAGAGGTCACTGAGGTTTAAAAACAGGACTGGCTACTTGGACTTACCTTTTCAAAAGATCACTCTTGCTACATCATGGAGGACAATGGCACATGGGGAGTTGGAGAGGTGGCACTTAGACTTCAGAGATGAGAACATCCTCAAAATGATTGTAAATAATTTGGGAATCAAATTTCTTTACTCCAAGCTACCTATTTTGATAGTTAGAGGCAATTCAAAAATAATTTCACAATTTTTTCTCCTTTGCCTTGCCTGGGTGGACACATCCTATAATGACTTTCCTGAAGCCCAACTGGTTGAAACAGCCCAGGGAATTCATGTGACCAGTGGTGAATTATTATTGATCTATATTATTCTTCCAGTGTACCTCCATTGGCCTGCAGACATTTCCTGTTCCTAGTGGGGTTGAAGTAGGGGAAAGTACATATGCAATGTTCATTTTTTAAATTCTGAAATGCTTTCTCCTAAAATTCATAAGTGTTCACATAGCCATCCATGGCATTGTATTCAATAATACATCTACTTTGAGACAGAACAAACCTCAGCTTCAAAAATGCCAAAAGTGTGCCTGGGAAGACTTGTTTTCATAGCAATATTTATTGGGGACTTGGGGGTGTCAAACTGCCCACTGCAAGGAGAAGTTCTGAGCAGCCAGGTTTTCAGGGTTAGGACAATTCAAGAGTCAGCTAGGTGATCAGTTTGGGATGCCTGGGGGACAGAGACAGGGCAGTAGATGGGCAGCACAGAGGACCCTTGTCACTTTCTTCCATTAAAATGTATTGCATTTTTGCTATTCTCTATGGCACATGCTGAATGACTTATCCTCCTTACCTCACGCAACCTTGTTCTGCAGAACGACCTCATGGGTAGGCCCTATTATTATCTCCACCACACAGATGATGAGAGGGAGAGTTAGAACACATAATTTACTTGCCCATGGCGGCCAGCTTTCATGCCCTCACATGTGCCCTCTTTGTTCTACTGTCCAACTGATCCCAAGCGGGGGGGGATGACGGGAAGAAGCTCAAAGAGGGGAGCCTCCTGCTCCCAATCATTTTCTCTCAGTCTCATGCCCCCTTCCTCTCCCCTTCCTGCCTCCTCTTTCCCACTCCTAGAGGAAGGCTGCAGGGCAAGATTTATGGACAAGGAAAAGCTCTCTAACCCCCTTATAAACTTTATGGGCCATGTGGACATGTACAAATCAGATATAAACACGATGTCCAGGGCCAGAGTTCTGTAAATAGTGATATCACCGAAGAGAATCTCCAGGAGAATCTGGTTCCCAGGAGAGAACAGACGAGAGTCCTGAACACAGTGTGTGAAAAATGATGAAAGCTGCTTTGAAGTGAGGCCGGGGCCCAAGGCGCTGTCAGCAGCTTTCCCCCTGCAGCCCTTGGAATTTTAGCTGCAATAAAAAAATACCAAAAGAAAACAGCTGGTCTGGTTGGATTTGTTAAAGTAGAAGCAACGTGTGGCCCTGTGGAGAGGAACGTGATGGTGGGAAAGCAGGTGTGAGGAGGAGGGGGACCGAGGGGCAGTCTTCAGAATTGGTGCACCGGGCCCACCACGGCTTTACCATCAATGTCAAATGCTGAGCAAGTAATAAGGCATTTCTGGTAAATTCTCCCCTTGGGTCCACACCAGCCCTGTTGGGTAACTAGGGAAGTATTAGCATACCCATTTTATAGATGAGGAAGCTAGAGTGTTGACTTTGGCCAAGGGGGAGCCAGTGAGGGGTTATACAGCCTGGGCAGTGTCATCTGGTGACAAAGATGGGGATTCTGATCCCAGTCCTACCTCTGCCTGTGAGTTCCTCATCTGTGTCCACACTCAAGAAGGTTCGATGACAGAGTTGGTTGCTAAGCACCTGCTATCTAAAGAAACATTGGGGAGCAATCTCACTCATTGATTCCAGCATTATTACTGGGGTCCAGGGCCCCTTAAATGAGAATCATGTTACTGTGATAGTGCAATTAAGGTGGATAGGGGATGACCTCTTGGCATCCCCACCTCTTGGCATCCCCACCTCTTAGCATCCATACCCCTGTGCAACTCCTCTCACATTGTACTAGGGTTGATCTGTGTAGCCAATAGCATATAGAAAAAGTGATGTCATGTCATTCTGAGACACAGAAGACTGTGGCTTCCATCTCGGGTTCGCTCATTCTCCCTCTCCCTTGAATCACTTGCTCTAAGTCAAGCCAGACTGCACATCATGAGGACAGTCAGGCAAGCCTATTGAGAGGTCCCCATGATGAGGAACTGAGTTCTACAGTTAACAGTCAGTGAGAAGCTGAGGCCTTTCAACAACCACGTGAATGAACTTGGAACTGCATCCTTCGCCAGCCAAACCTTCAGATGACGGCAGCCCCAGCTGATAGTTTGACTGCAACCTCATGAGGAACTGTGAACCAAAACCACCCAGCAAATTCCTGACCCACAGAAACTGAGATCATAAAGGCTTGTGGTTTTAACTTGCTAATTTGTTACACACCAATAGATAACTAATACATTGTGTATGCCATAGATTTTCTGCTCTGAAGCACTAAGGAGAAATGGCAGAGGAAGAGAACTGTTACAATTTAGAATACTTTATTGCTGTTCATCTAAGAAAGATGCTCAATGAAAACTCAACATTGTAAGGACTGCCACCAAAGAAATACTTTTCATATATAGATCACAATACTGTCGATGATATTAAATAAGCATCCTGCTAAGAGCTGGGGATACGCACGGCAGAAAAAAAAGGTACTATAATGGCAGATGATTTAAGAGACTTGAGCTGAATCTCGAGGATGAATAGGAGGATGAGAAGGCAGGGAGGGAAGTGAGCAAAGTAGCAAAGTAAGAAAGAGCAGAATATGTAGGAAGAGCAAGAAAGACTTTGATTGACTAAAATAAAGCAGAAAATAGCATGAGATGAAACTGATTTGCCAAGGTCAGCCTGCACTCAAGAAGACAGCAAACAATGGTCACCCAACTAAATTGGTTGCCTCAAGAAAAGATTAAATGTTGATTCACAAAGTTCATACATAGCTGCGCTGTCCAATATGGCAGCCACCAGCCACATAGAGCTATTTCAATTTAAAATAATTAAAATAAAGTAAAATTAAAAATTCAATTTCTCAGATGTATTGTGAACATCTCAAGTGTTCAATAGCCAACTGTAGCTAATGGCTACTCTATCGTACAATGCAGATGTAAAAATTTCTATCATCACGGGAAGTTCTATTAGACACCTGTCACATATAGCATTCACTAGATAAAATCACAAGCACATATGAAAATTTAAGACAAGTTATATACAAGATAATGCCAGCATCACATAGATATTATCCAATACAACTTTGAGTAGACAGATACTGTCTAGGCACCTAGGCTTAGATCAACCTCTGGCCTGTAACTGGAATGGGAATTTTCATGTGCCTTCCTCACATTCTTGGGCATGCATATTTCTTAAAGGTAAGTAATTGCATACTAGTAACTATATAAATGTGCTTAATGTTGTTGTTTTATAAATATTGGTAAATTTCATCATCAAAACTACTCATGGTATTTTTTTTTCTCCACCAAAGTCCTTAGTATTTCTAACAGCAATAGTGTCCTGAGGACCAGAATTGGAGAAACCTCTATAGGCCATGAGGAATTTGAGGAGAGTGACATGACTAGCCTCACAATTTAAAAGCATTTGGGAAAAACATCAAGCATGATGCTTTCAGTCAGGTGTTGGTGAAATGTGAGGGGAGGGCCAGCAATTAGGATATGGTTGCAGTGGTCCAGGAGAGGACCATGAGGGCCTGAAGTAGGGCATGACTGGAGAGAAGTCCCTGGGTAAGGTATCAGAGATGCAAAAAGATAACACATGGTCCTTAACCTGAAGATGCTCCCAGTCTTGTGGGATGCCTCAAAGAAAGGACAGACTGTCACTCTCTAAAGGATGCAAAGCCTTGCCACAGAAAGCCATTTAAAATACAAGATGATGGCTCTGGAGAACATTCACCACCCCCTACAACTTGTCTCATGGCTGAAAACCACATCTTTAGATTAATATATTTGGTTAAAGTATTTCATCTACAGGAATCCTCTTTCAGAAGGGACAGAAAGGCAGTGTGGATAATAGTGTCAGAGTACAGATTCTGAAGCCAGATCATGGGGATCCAATCCTGGCTCTACCACTTGCCAGCTGTGTGACGTGGACAAATCACTTAACCTTTCGGCTTTCTCATCTGTAAAACTGGGCTATTAGTAGTGCCTGACTCATAGGGCTGTTAAGAGGTTGAATGAGTTTTATGACAAGTGCTTATAATAGAGCTTGATACATAAAGAGTGCTACATAAATATTTGCCCTTATTATTACATTTTTTCATTCTTGACCAGGTAAGTTAGCAATGACCATATGTGACAGCTCAATAGATTCCAGGGCATGTGGTCAATGCAATTGGAT
The DNA here is from genome assembly GCF_023721935.1 of Panthera uncia. NCBI lineage: Eukaryota > Metazoa > Chordata > Mammalia > Carnivora > Felidae > Panthera > Panthera uncia. The sequence goes on along the minus strand of NC_064816.1, from coordinate 112,741,516 downwards.
GGGTAGCAGGAAATGAATGTTTGGGGAGCATATGCAGGGTCTGCAGTGAGCTCTTCAACCTCAGGTGATCAGATTGAAGACTTGCTATAGGAGAGAAAGGGAGCTTTGGTGAAAGAGGTGAGAGCTTGGCAAAGACAAGGCTCCCTTACTTTACAATTTCTGGTGATGCTGACATGGGTGTTTGGGGGCCATTGAGAACATTGGATTTGGAGTCAGTTTTAGCTCTGCCTTTTACTAGCTGTGTGACCACTCTGACCTTCAGCATCTCCATTAACAAAACAGAATAATGCCTGCATCATGAGGTTATTGAGATGATTAAACAAGAGAAGATGTAGAAGGTATGGTTGACCCTTGAACTAACTGCACAGGTCTACTTATATGTGAAATTTTTAAAAATAAATATAGTACATTACTATAAATATATTTTCTTTTCCTTATGATTTTCTTAATAACATTTATCTAGCTTACTTTATTATAGGAATATAGCATATTATGCTATATACAAAATATGTGTCAATCCACTGTTTATGTTTCAATAAAGCTTCTGGTCAACTGTAGGCTATTATTAAATAAGTTCATGGGGAGTCAAAAGTTATATGTGAATTTTCAACTGCATCAGGGGTCAGAGCCCCAATCCCTGCATTGTTTAATGATCAACTGTAATTTACAAACAGCAGGCCATCAATAAATGGCAGTTTTTACTGTATTTTAATTGTAAGGTATCAATGACTTATAAGATCATTGATTATAAACCAATCTCAGAAATATGAACATGTGAAAAAGAGAATATAGATAGGATGGGAAGGAAAGGAAGCTCATGTTTACTAAGCTCCTTCTGTGTATCTAGCCAGTGTCCCAAGAAACATGGTATACATTATTCATTGAATTCTCTAAACTGCCCTAGAAAGTATGTGACATTATTATCTCCATTTTAAAGCCATGGAAACTGAAACCCAGAGAGTTATAGAGCCTGCTCAGAGTCATGCAGCTGCTAAGTGTGAGCACACCATTTTAAATCTTCTCTAACTTCTCCTAAGCTTTCATTTTGGCCCTTCCTCAGGCTGGGTATGGCGTTTGTGGGGGAGAGGCTGCAGACGACTGAAAGGGCCACATGGCTGACCCTTCACAATCTCACTGAAAGGAAGTCTGCTCCAAGCAGAGGGCATGAACATGTCCCCTCCCACCCTCTTCAGGAGGGAAGAAAGTGGGAGATCAGAGCCTGGGCCTGTGAAGAGGGCTGGCTATCTTGCTAATGGGGAAGGGTCTCCCAGTAAGGTTCAGGCAGAGGCGGCTCTTAACCTAAGGGCCCCAAGCAGAGACAAGGCCCAGAACTGGACCCCTGTGTGCAACCAGGCTGGGTCTGCAGGAGTTCACATTGTCATGGAGAATTGTGATCTTGATGTGAAAGAAAAGCCATGCTCCTTGTTTTTCCCAGCATTTGTTATGAATCCTGGATCCCATGGAAAACCACATCCTGGATGTGCAGGGAAAAAGGCAATCAGGGCAGTAAAGGTACAGGGAGAAGTAAGAAATGAGAAATGAGGAAGAGAAGACACAGGCATTCCTACTGATGTCATTAATGCCAGGGACTATTGGGATTTCAGCAGCCAAATTAAACAGAGAAGGGAAGGGAATTTCTTTGGCCATCCCTAGGGGATGAACCAGTTCATCAAAAAACAAAACAAAACAAAACAAACAAACAAAACAAGCAAATAAACAAAACCAAAAAACCTAGCCATTAAAGTCACATAATTATGCTAAAATGATAGATAACAAATATGCATGAGGTACTATGCCGAACAGTTCCCACATATTAACTCATTTAATCCTTACAGCAGCTCCGCAGTCTAGATGCCATCACTCCTCATTGTACAGAGTGGGGGTGGGGGTGGGGGAGTGGGAATCTAAGTTTCAAAAGATTCAGGAACTTTCCTGAGGTCATAGATGGGAAAAGGCAAAGCAAGCTTAAATCTAGGTGTGTATGATTCAAGAGGCTGCACTCTTGACCAGATTGCTATACAGATCAGGACATTTTTGGATATTATACTTAAATCTCAATGAGGCAATGCACTGCCACATATATGCTCTGCAACTGATGTCCAGCTTGCCTCTAGGATACAAAAATTAAATAATTCTAATCAATTATTAAGGACCATTCATGACCCACGGCCTGAGTAGACATGTCTCACACATAATCATATATAGCTTAACATAATATAATTTAGTAACAGCTCAATGAGGTAGATACTATAGTCTCCCTTTAAATAAAGGAAATGCGGGGCGCCTGGGTGGCGCAGTCGGTTAAGCGTCCGACTTCAGCCAGGTCACGATCTCGCGGTCCGTGAGTTCGAGCCCCGCGTCAGGCTCTGGGCTGATGGCTCGGAGCCTGGAGCCTGTTTCCGATTCTGTGTCTCCCTCTCTCTGACCCTCCCCCGTTCATGCTCTGTCTCTCTCTGTCCCAAAAAAAAAAAAAAAAAAAGTTGAAAAAATAAATAAATAAAGGAAATGCGAGTTCTAATTTGCTTATGGTTGGATCAGACTAAAGATTCGCATCCAGTTCTATCTGGTTTCAGTGCTCATTCTCTTACCACTATCATATACAACCTGACTCATATCATGTGTTAAATGAAATGGCTGCTTGTAGTTACGATGGAGAGAAATGAATAGTTTGCATCTGTTTTGTGTGTTGTTCTGTGATCTGTATGTGTACACTTTAGCTAAAAGCTATTTGCTGCAAGTTTGTTGGTTTTGTTTCAATACCTACTTTTACCTCTGATACTCCAAATGACAATCTGTTAGCAGCGCACTATCTGCTTACACCCCACGTATTTTATCCTAATACTTTCACTGAGTGGGTAACGCCAACCCTAATTATTGGAGATAATTTGGGAATGGCCAACCGCTGCATTGGAACACTGGCCAATTCTATTTCGTACTCAGGGTTGTCACGGTAGACTGTAGACCTACAGGCCACCTTTTTCGAATTCGCCATGTAACTTCGCCTCTTTTGTGGCTGCATCCAGCTGCCGGCTGGTTGCAATTCGCCTTAGGCAGTCTGCTGCAATTTTCCATGTCCCGATCTTATCCTCCATTACAAAAAAAGATGGGAAATATAATGGGCTGAAAGAACTCCGATAGCAAATGCCAGACATCAAATTACACAGGTAGTAATCACACAGATTAGGAAACATAATGAATACAATATTCAAGCTGAACACAGACAATGAATTTTTCAGGATGATACAAGTTCTTGTTAATAAAATGGAATAACAATTTTCTTCGTATTAAAGCTAAAGCAATCTCTATTTTCTAAAGGGACACATGTCACCCAGACCTCTGGGCTGAAATGATTTGAAACTCAATACACACAGGACCAAACGGACTAATAGGCATTTTGGCTGACTCTTACATTTCAGATCGTGTTGCTGTTATTTTTCATTACGGAGTGGTTTGGAAGTTTCACCTAATGTTTCTGAAACCTTCTTCGAAACAAATGTATTACTCACAATATGTTGGACACAGAAAGGTACTGATGTAGGACTCAGGAGATCTGGGTTTTAGTTCCAATTTTCACTGTCAGATTTAGCAACTTTGGATATATAGAGTGATGAACAAGGGTGAAGCAGTGTGACTCATCTGCCCTGGGGGATAAGGAAGAAGGCGGTGCATTTCAAACAATAATAAGACTCACTAAAGTCAGTCCACTTTTTGTTATGCTCCATCCATCCTCAGCAAGGTCAGCGATAAAATGTTCTCCACTCCCCCCCCCCCCCGCCAGCCCCCAGATCTTTTGTTGGTCTAAGCCTAGGCAATTGACTTTAATGAATAAATACATAAATAAATCACATGCTACAAATGAGCCCATCTTTATTACTTCTCTTTTGATAAACACTGTATTCTGCATGAAAGTTAAAATGTAAAATGCCAAGTTGGGCTCCAACAAACATGGATTCAAAGACATACTACATGCATTTGTTCCTGGAATATTTGTAGTATTTGTCATCCCTTAGAATATTTGTAATACTTGTAATCATTTAGACTTGTAATGATTCGAGCTCAGTTTATACCTTCAGCTCCATGATCCCCTAAACAGAGATTTGGAATAAACAATAGCAAGTGACTTAGAAGACAACAAAGGGAACTTGATGACTTCAGTTCTGTCATCCTGTATGATTACTTGGAGTTTAAACGGTGTGCATTGTGAAGGGTAAAATTTTTGTTTGGTAAGTTTAGTTCGATCATAAAATATTTAACTGAATTTGAATCCTATCTTTCCATTGAAATTTATCCTTTTAAAATGTATAATTGTTTTACAACTAAATAAAATAACAACAAAATAATGTTTACTGATTCTCCCCGTTGTTATGGAAAGCAATTGTATTACAAAAGGAGGAGGTGTTAAAAGTGGCATGCTCTGGGTACACGTGAAGCCTGTGAACCCACCAATGTTCATTTCTTAGATTAGAAGCAGCATTTCCCAAGGAGCAGAGATCTGTAGGTCACTACTTTACTAGTTCCCTGAGTCCCTCCATGAAATTTAATAATACATTTTATCATCATTATTTCGTTGATCTTTCTTTAGTTGTAAAACAATAAAAAATTTTAAAGGGATAAACTTCAACTGAAAAATATGATTCAGATTCAGTCCCAACCGATGTGGGTAGTACTTCCCTCCCTACACCCTCCTGAGGATTAAAAGCACAGGTTACTATATTCAAACCTCTGGGAAATTCCATGGTAAAAGGAGACAAAAACGTCTTTAACCTAGTTTGTCCTGATGGTGTCATGTATTTGGCTTATTTTGGAGTAGAAGTTGATGAGGGATGGTGGGGGATGGGGGAGAGGGGTCAATGATGTTTAGGAGAGGGAAATACCTGTCATCATCATTGCATGGAGCTGGAGAATGCACTTTGGTTGCACCAATGGTTCTCAGACTTGGCTGCACTTTAAAATCCCCTGGAGAGCTCTTTTAAATCCCCATGACCAGGCAGCACCCCAAACCAACTGAATGAGAATCTCTGGGGGCATAACCAGGGTCAGTATTTTGAAAACCCCCAGGCGATGCGGCTGTGTAGCAAAGGCTGAGGACCAGTGGGTTCGATCACCTTGACGTGTTTTTCAGATCTTAAATTGTAAAGTAAAGCTCTCGGACTTTTCATCCCCTACCATATTCCATTCCGTTCAAGGACTGGCGGTAGGAAGCAGGATGAAGGGGTGATGTGACCTTTCGGCTTCAGTCAGGGAAGGGATCAGATCACAGTTCCTACCTCCCAGCCCACCTCAGTGGCCTGCACTGGCAAGGCTGTCTGGAGCCTGTCAGAAAGAGGATGCCATTAATAATAATAAAAAACAAATGGCTCCTTTAGCCAAAAACCCCCCAGAAGTTGAAAAATGGGATATTTGTGCACTAAGATGGTGCCCAGATGCCTTGAATTGTAAGAAAAGCAGGGAAGGAGAAGAACTACAGCTGGTTTCTCCATTTCTAGACTGATTTGCCTATTAACCTCCTGGAATTTTGAGCAGCGGTTCGTTTAGCTTGCTTTTCACAACAGCCCCGCACAGGCCCTGCCTCTGGGACACAGTGTGCAAGGGTTTTCATTAAAAAGTTAACATTTGCCACAGAGTTCAGCGCTCCCTCAATATCTCATTGAAAAGAGAAAAACAGCTCAGCTTCAACGAGGCAAATGTCGCAGTAAGATAAATGTTAACATTTTCTTGAAAGCCACTGTCATTATTCAAAAAACATTCCCCCATCCCACCCCTCACTCCCAGGTTTTTTCTTTTTTTGCCAAGGAGCTGCTCCTACTGTCCTTATTCGACAAAACTCCCAGGGCCCTTTTCCCTTTTGCAGCCTCACCGGCATAAGCATCGCCATCAGTGGGTGATACAAGTTTTACCAGTAGGCGAAGCCGGGTCCCGCTTTCTCAAGAACACACCTGCCCATGACTTCCGAACTTCACAAACTCTTCCCAAGCTGAGCTGCTGGGTGTTGACTACCAGACTTAGCAAATAGAGACCTGAACCGGGAGGCCATAGAGATGCCCCTGAAAGGCTCCCATGTTCCTGCATCACTCTTTTCCATGGTGAGAGTCATGGTCCAGGGTGAGGCCATGGCAACAGGCGGGATGAAGTCTAATGGAGACTTGCGTCCACCTGAGCATGCCCGCTGAGTGCAGAAGCGAGCATCACCTCCCGCCTCCCTGCTTGTTGGGTCTGCCCCTTGCCCCACACGAGTAGCTCCTGCTCTTTGATTTTCTTATCTGTGAAATGGGAATAGAAGAGTACCTCTGGGGATCATTTTTACTGAGGATCAAATGAGATAAATGCAGATAAATCACCCGGAACAGCATTTGGCACAAGTGTCACACTTAATCTGAGTCTAAATTCTGGCTCCTTATTAGCTGTGCAGTACTGCACGCATTACTTAGGCACACGACACCCAGCTTCCATATCTGTAAAATAGGAATGCTGAGCTGCATATTCCAAGTTTTTAAGCATTTCATGACATGCACTTTAAATTGCTCAGCAAACTTTTGGCACAAAGTAAATGCTCAAAAACGGCGAGCTAAGAAAAGCAGGAAAGTGATTCTGTGTTTGGTGAAGGACAGTTTGGCCTGTTTTTTCTGAATTTGAAACTTAATAGACTGAGGCTCATTGACTCTGGTGAAAAGGAACACAATTTACCTTTTTCAAATTTGACCAGGAGCTGGGCCTTATTTTCATAAAGCAATTCTAAAATCGACTACCTAGAATCCTGCAAAAGGTTGGTGGATATGCTATACTTACATTGGTAAAGTGAAATAAAATAAAATAAAAGCAGTGTTTTTATAAAATCTTAAAGAAAGGCCTTATTTCTGAACCACAAAAGGATGAATTTGGAGATGATCAAAGCTAATCTAATTCAGAATTAAGTTGCAAAAATCTCTGCACATTTACCATATGCTATCGCTCTTTTGCTTTCTTCTAAGATCTGAGCATTTTTGGTCACTTTAAGGAAAAGATATCAGGATTTTTTTCCAGCTTTATTGAAATACGGTTGGTCTATAGGAAACGTCACATAATTCATGTAAACAGTTTTGTGCAATTGGACATGTGAATACACTCATGTTACCATCACCACAGTCCAGGTATAATCATAGAAAGGATCAAGATTTTTGAAAGCCAGAGCAAACTTAAGTGGAACAAGCACCCACAGATACTCCACACGTCCGATTTCATTTCCAATCTCATCTTCTTCACCCAGTAATCAAGAAGCTGATAATTCGTGATGAATGAGAAGGTTCACAGGGGCCCATGATTATTGCTTTCACCATTATTTTCTGGATGCCATTCCCTCTACTTAAACCAACCCAAATCTCAATAATAGCATAGCCAAAATTAATCGGAAAAGGACGAGGACAGGTTAAGCCATTTGAAAATCCTAATATTCAGCCATTTAAAAAAAACAACAACAACAACTACATATAGTCAGATTTCCTACTAAGTTAAAACTTAAGCAATGATTTATTCATATTTCCCTAAGCTCTCCAAAAACATTTTTTTTTAAAGAATCAAGAGGAAAGAAACCTGTGTCTTTTTGGAATCCAGCAAAGCAAGGCAGAGTTTGAGATAGGATTCAAGTCCTGTTTCATATTTATTTTAAACAACTTGCCGTCTGGTAACATTTTTCTGTTCTATTTTTAATGGCTATAAAGTTTCTATCACATTCAGTAATTATCTTCAATCTCAAAAGGAGAAAGGAAATTCCATAATAAGAACTACATGAAACATTGAGTGTACAGGTGCCAGAAAATATTGTTTTGTTTAGTGGAGATGAGATCGTAAAAATATGGCTCTTTATAATGCATGTTCTCAAGTTTATTTATAGACACTATGACACCCACTCTTAAACTCCTTATTTAATCACTAACAGAAACATTATTTCGAAAGGGAATTAGGGTGGTGAAAATACATTTTTAAATGGCACAGTCTCTAGAGCAGGTCTCATTTTGTTCTTACTATTATCAGCGGCAACTACCCAGAGGGGGGAAAAAATCAGGAGGCAATTTAAGCCACAACAAACCAAAGTATTTTAAATTTCTCAGGGGCAAGCTGCACTCCATCTTGAAGGAAATTGGAAGGGATATCAGAGAGAATTTACTGTCTGATGACCACCCCTCGTTATTTAAGCGAAAACTGTAAGAGAAAAATACAGCAGCAGTTAAGAGATCTGATGTAAACTTTCTTTAAGGGCGGGCAATGTTGAGAGATTTTAAGAGTTCGCGAATTTTATGCTGTGGGACTATGGATACCTTTGATAGCAAGCAGCTACTATATCGTTGCATTTTGTGTGTGTTGTATAATTGCATACTAAGCAATTATACCAGGTTATTATGATTACTTTGGAAAGGGCAAAATAATGGCCTCACTAGTAGTGAGTTCCATTCAGTGCAGCTAAGAGTAAAAATGCCTACCGCCGTCACCGCTCACAGTGGGGTCATTAATAGTTACTTTTTCCCACTTGAGGATAATGTGCATTAACTGGATGTTGGAAAAGTAAATAGTGCTTTTCTGTCTCCTAGGAAGTATTTTCCTAAAAGAAAAAAAAAATGTGGAACACAAAATGATGTATTTGTCCTCTATCAAAGTATCCACAAAGATGTATCCACTTCTTAGAGTCTCCTTTATTATGAAACAGAGATCTCATTAAATAAATGCAGTAGAGTGAACCATCTATATATATATTCTTTTCAAATCTCAATACCCTAAGTTTATGGCCTTCATGGGAGGTAGGTTTACAAGGGTTTATTCCAGAAAGGACACTGGAATAATGGTTTTGATGCAGAATATTAACAGTGGGAAAGTTTTACATAGTTACCATTAAATGAAAGGAAGTTTTCAGGATACCTAGCCAGTTTTAATGAAGGGGAGTGGGATATAGAGAGAACATAAAAGAGAAGAAGGCTTTTTGTATATATTCCTCATAGACCCACTTTGGATTTTTCATCTCAGTTGATGAAGCAAGGGGAGGGCAGGCATAGCCCTGCATTTAATTTTTTACTGACAATGAGTACAAAATAGCCCACCAAGGCCACCCCTCATTTCCGCTGAGAGCGTGGCAGCTGTTGAACTTCTGATTAGAGCAAGATCCACTGTAGAATCCCAGACTGGCATGTCACAGAAGCCGATGGCCCTATAACATTTTAATGCATTGGGTTTTCTTCTGCTGACCCACGACATGGGTAAATAAAGATAACCTTTGCCAAGAAATACAAACTGCTCCCAGGGTGACAGTGGGGGATTCTGGCAGAGAGCAAGCGTCCCCCTGGCATCAGTTGTGCTCATCATGAAGGTGAAGAGAGTGTCAGCTAAGAGCAGCAGACGAGGAATTCTGGAAAACCTGACGGTTGATATCAGTTATCTGAGCACAGAGCTCGGCTGGGAAAAACCCTCCACAAAATCTCTTGGTTATCCAATTCAGAGGAGTGGTTTCCTCAGCTTTGCTTCCATTAAACATTTAGAAAGAGATTATCCCAAGTTTTGCTTATTTAGTTGTTTTTGTTTTCTGGCTTAAAGTACAACACATTACCTAATAAAAATCACACCACATTAAACAGACTCTGTTGAGTATACTGCACTTGGTGTGACTTTACGGGTGTTATTATAAGTGTCTGTTCTGTGAATTCCCTTGGATTTTATGCTGTTAACTCCCACGGATATGAACAGACCTCCCAAGCCTGCAGTTCCACATGCTGTATATTTACTAGGAGGCAACTTAACTTCTAGACGTTGCACAGAGAGCTGTAGTTTGTCCCTGAACACTGGAGCTCCTGAACATACTTGTTTGAAAACGTCTCTTAAAATATATGGTTTTGCTGGGCAGACTAAAAATTTTGTGTAATCAGAGCGAGCGTTTAGAAACATTGTTTGAGGAGGGAAATAATGCTTTAGTGCTACCTTCAAGAGAATAAACAACGTCGTTCCCCTTCTCCGGGGCCGTGGGTATGCCGGGTCTTGCTAGTAAAACAAAGGAGAGACACGGTCCTCAGAAAGGAGTGATACAAAAACATCAAATATTCGACCATTTGGCCTGGAAACATGTACGAGGACCAAAATCAGGTCTGAACCATTAATACAACAAATACTGAAATACCCCTTCAAAGGCTTTTCAGGGGGAAAGATATGGCTAAAATCAAAGAGAAAAATCTCTTGGTGAAGTTTGTGGCTATATATCTGAAGAGAAAGCTTTCGTTTTGTCAGGAACGTTTTCATCTGATTTTTGAAAGATTAGAGTTCATTTTATACTTAGGCTGAGAGGGTTAACTTTCCCTCTTTAATTCATAAAATATTTGTTTGGTATTGTTTCTTATGTTCCAACATTATAATTTTGTTCTATATGACACTCCATTTCCAAGAAGAGAGAATTCACCCCAAACTGTGATAGTTTTTAATTTTTAACAATTGCTTCAGAGCAGTTTTGAACAATCAGCTGAATGTTGTTGAAATCAGGGACTTAATTTTTTTTTAGTTCCTCATTTATTTTGATTTGTATTACTTAATGAAATCTAGTCTTGAAAAATTATGGATCCCGATAAAATCATAGATTAGAAAATATGTGCATATTAAGCTTTCCTGAACTTGCATTTCATCCAAACCCATCAAATGCTAGGGGAAGGGTGTGGAATCACTGGTGAAGTAGCGCCACCATCTGGAAACTTTCAGAATGGCAACTATACGTTCCTTTTCCTTACAAAGTGAGCTCTTGTCAAACATAACACTTATCTTTGGAAAAGAAACTTGTTCACTTTACCTAAGTGTCCTAAGAATACTCAATGCAACATTTAACTCTTTTTCTGTACCATTACCTCTACATAGAAAAGATAGATTCGCTCCACATCGGAGAGGATGCTTTCCTAGACGTCTGAAGAATGAAAGACCGCTCATAAATAGAGGGGCAAGACATGAAGAAAAGCTGAATTCCAACGCTGTAACTTGCAACTTAGACACATACACGGTTAGCGCACATGGACATTAAAATTTCTCCTCTGTAAAATGAGGGTAAAAAAGAGAATCTACCTCACAAAACGGTTGGAGAATAAAATGAGACAATGCCTGTAAAGTGCTCAGCACAGTGCCTGGCACACACTATCAGTGAATAATGGGAGGTATCATTAAAACGGATAGCTATTTTACTCCTTTTAAAGCATCCGAATGAACATTCAGAGTGTTGGCAAGGACTGCAAAACGATGTCAGGTCCAGCTCCTGTCCCACCAAGAAAGCTTCCACGCTTTTCTTTAAAATCATGAGAAAATAAAGATCTGCTATCCTCTTACTAAGGGAACCCCCTGGCCAGGTTTACCACCTCCTGCAGCCTGGCCTCGGTCTTGCCCTCCAGAACCACTGACCTCTGCCTACCTGCTACCCACACCCACTGGCTTTACTTGCAGCCTCCCGAGCAGACCACCTGCCTCTGACTCCATCTATCTCCTCGCCCCATCCCTTTACCTGCGCATTCCACCTCTCTCTGTTCATTGAAGGCCCTTTCTTGGAGGCTTAGGTTTCACCCTTTCTGTGACTCCATCCTTCCGTCTCATCCCTATCACCCGACCATTCCTTGCCGGGAAAGTGTTAGTACTGGTGGTTATTCCTTTTCCCCCTGTTTCCACCTTGCCTTTGCACAGCTGCAAACTCCGGACCAGCAAGCACAGGATGCTAAACATCACTGCACCCGGAAAAGTGGCTGGATGTTTGTTTTAATGCTATTAATCACAGTGATGAAAATACAGTTTGATAGCTGCAGCTTGATGATCTACCAAAGCTTTGACCCAAATTGATTATGGACATGAAACCAAAATCCCTGATCTAAATTAATAAAGAACAACTGTTCACGTTATTAAATATGAGGGCTTAGTTCCTGAGCCACATGAACAGGAAGAAAAGAGAAAATCTGTTGTTTCCTTATGGAGATAATAAAATGGTAGTGACATCTCCCTATATATAACTGTTCTTTCCCCCAAGCAGCCCCTTGTGTAGGGACCTATTTGTGCACCCTTATTAACCATCCTAGCATCTCTCTGGGGGGTTAGAGAAGGCACCTGGAGATAGGTGGGGAAACCCAGGATAAGTGTGACCCAGCTGAGTTGTTTACCTCTCTGATAGTCACTTTCCTGTCTGTGAGATGGTCACAATAATCCCACACAGGGTTGTGGAGTAGATGATTTTCATGGTGCCTTAGCACACATGCTAAGGGCCAAACAAGTGTGCCAGAAGAGAACAAGGGTGTTTGGAGATTCCTCCCACTGCACCTTTGGCCATCATTTCAGAATTCCCTAGCATTCTTTCCTTTTTTAATCCAAAGGTTTAAATGCAACTTTACCCTAAAATCACCAGCAGAGGTCACTCAAGGACAGACTGAATTCCTACTGACCCCTGGCCTGACTTCTAAGTTACGTACGGGCTGCATCATTAGAGTTAAAATAGCGGAACATTTTATGGTGACACTTTGTTTTAATGTTATTATTCCATATTGTCCATTAAGAGCTACACTGAAGCAATTTGATCACTGTTCTGCTTATGGAGTTTTCTTCACTTAAATTCTATGTGCCGAGATCCAGCTAAACACCCTCTGGCTAGAGAAGTAGAAGGATGCCGTGTGTAGAAGAGGGATGGGATAATGACATCACATTCTCAGTGACATAAAAAAAGACTAAAATGATCATCAGAGCAGGCCAAAAGAGACCTGGGCCTGGATTTGCTTAAGCAGTGACGTGTGACTACAGGGAGAGAAGAAGTGATCGTCTCAGAGAGACTCAGAGGTGAGTTTAAATGCTCTCATGGTCTGGTGATATTAGGAAAGGAAAACTGGGAGCCTCAGCCCTCAAAAAGTTATTTACTGGTTGCGGTAAATAACAATAGTTATGTGTGAATAGACTTTAGGTCCTTTAAAATGAAACACAGAAATGTTGCAAATGTCACACTTTGTGATTTGGATTTCCTAGTGACAAATAAGAGATGTATCTTGTGCAATGCTTCACAGTTAAGAAAATGTTTTCATATCCATTACGTTATGGTGCCTTCAAAGTCATTCCAGAAGTGCCCATCTTACAAACCCTTCTTCAGGGCACCTGCCACATTGCATGATGTTTTTAATCTGCCCCAGGTCATTAAACATGGTAGGAACCCTGTACATATTTGTTGAATGAATGATCAAAACAGATCAAAACAGAACATCAATTACTTATTTTCATGCAACCTTATTATATAGTATTAAGTTGAGTATACAAGTCACCTCACTTGGCCAACATTCTAAGTGGGTTTAGATCCAATATCTGAATGGGCTATAGTTTTAGATACTCATCAAAATCGGTAAAATCCAGTATGGGGTCTTGGTGTTGCAACTTTTCTCTGTGAAGTCTTTGGAAACTAAAAATCTTGCAATGACTTTGATGGCTAGAAGCCTAAGGGTTCCGTATCAGCAGATGTCATGGCTCCTATAGAATTTGCCCCAGGCCATGTCTCACGGATGGCCCCCTCTGTTTAGGGGCGGGTGGAGGTGGGAGATGTCCTCTCTACTGCGGTACTCCTAATAAATAGAGCCGACCAGTAAAATCAAAGATGTGGCAACCAGATAGACTCAACTCTAAACAGAATGGCTATGGAGCTGGCTGAAATTGAGCAAGTAAAATCATTGGGGTTAAACGAAGGTTTTAAATCAGATTCTAAAAATCATACCCGAAAGGGGCAAAGGCATTCCTGGTGAAGAGTAGAGAAAAGGGGCAGGAACAGAGTGTTGAGAATGGTAAATTAAGTTGCCTGCCGAGTATCCCAGCGAATTTGAGGAGTAAAAATGGAGATCCCCTGTTAGACAGGTGGCGATTTAAATATAATCATTGGGAGATTTAGACTTAACACAGGAAATCACTGAATTATAAATCATAGATCATCAAGGTTTTATTCATCTCTGTATAGTCAGTGTTCAGTTCATATTCATTTGAATTCAACTGGACAATCAGGCAATTCTAATGGTTAGAAATATCTTCCTTTAGCTGTTTTCAAATATTGGCTCCTTTCAGCTTCCACCCATTCAGGATTACTCAGAACTGTTACCTTTCTTCTAAGTGACAGACCTCCGAAGGCTCAAACACTGGTCCCTGCCTTTCTCTCGTCTCCTACAGAATAAATACCCTCAATTCTTTAATATTTCCATGTGCCCTACTGTGGACCCATCACCCCACTGGTTCTTGTCGCTTGGCCAATGGCCACCTTTAAATAAAAGAACATCCAAAACCAGGGGCCTTAATGAAGCCAAGCCACATCTCATGAGCATTTCATAACTACCACCAGATTCATCGCCTCTCAGCAGTGGTATTTACCTGTCTCTCTGGTCTCCCTGTGATGAGATCTGGATTTGCAGCCCATTTCCTTTTCGGGATTCCAAATGCACCAACCACATAATCCATTTTCACCACATTCTCATAAGGAAGTGTTTGCTGCCACCATTTTTCACAGATGAGCGGGGATGGAATAGAGCAGAAACTGGAGAAAAAGGAAACAAAAATGTGGGAAATAATTTACCTGGCTAACACTGCTAGCCAGTGGCTAAGGAATTAATAACACACAGTCCTCCCAACTTCTTACCCAGGAGGATTCATTTTTTCCCCTTAAATGAGACCACACTGCTTGTGAAGATGGTCTGGCAACTGGGGATCAGGGGGAGACAGCCTGAGTTCCTGGGGCAGACTTGGACTTCCTCTCTGTGCAGGGATCTGTCCACTCACCCAGCAACCACCTAGTGCCCGCCTCCCAGCTGGGTCAGAGACAGAACACCCGAGCAAGGGGGGATCTGGCCACCAGGTGTTTGTTTTATTTGCCAATTCCCTTTCAGCAGCAGCCAGGATGTGAGTTATGCCCTTGATGGGCATAAATGGATACGGTACATGCTATCATTCATTAGAGAAGAAGAAGGCAGCTTGTGCCTTGGAAGTGGTGGGGGCTTGTCCAATGCAGGAGGATAAGAACCGTGAGCAATGAGAGGGGGCCTGAAGCACAGACCAGACGGAGGCCAAACACCTGGCAGGGCTAGTCCACTGCCAACAATTTGATTCCAGTGTAGTCTATGTAGTTTACATCAAATTTAGGGGGTTGGGAAATGGTTGGGTTAAGAATCACAGTGACCCGCACACCAAAGTTATCACCAATCCGTGTGTGTGTGTGTGTGTGTGTGTGTGTGTGTGTGAGAGAGAGAGAGAGAGAGAGAGAAAAGGACACACACACACACACACACACACACACCACATACACACACACTGCACATGATGAAAACTTCCTTCTAGGAAGAAACTTGCAGTTGTCAATCTCATGGCAATCTCCTACCCCTAAGGAACAGCACCACCCAGCAAGAATAGATTCCTGTGGCCACTGTGGTGCCTGGGTGACTGGCCACTGTCCTCATGGCTTCTGGTGTCTGAGTAACTAGCCTGAACCCTGAGTCTGTCAGCCACCTCTCCTAGATAATGAAGTGTGGGCTGCAAAGCGGTGATTTTCTAACAGAGTTGCTGAGAAAAGAGAGCTGACTCTCAGCTGACATTTTTCCCTTGGTCACCCCATCTCCCCTTCCCCACTCCCCCATCACTCCCCACTCTCTCCCAGGACCGCTTGCATTTTAGTTGAAGGGAATGAAAGAAAGTTGGCCCCAAAGGTGTCTCTGGGTGTCTCTGCCCAGAACTAGAGAGAAGTTTTTGGCAGAACTTCCAAAGTACAAGCAAACTCCTAACAGGGTTTGGCAGATCACAAACAATTAGGCGACTGCACTCCGTAATCAGCCCATGGGGATAGGGAGGCCACGTGCCTGCCAGATTTCTGGTAAAACGTTGCTTTCCTTGGAACTAGGGTGCTTTTCCTTCAGCGTCCCCAGGCCTCAAGGAGGCTAGAAGGAACACCGGGACCTCTGATTCCAGGCAAATGTGACACGTCAGTATTTACAGAGGAGTGTCACGTTGGCAAACGTGTTCGTCTGGGAGGCCTCAAAAACCCACGTGGGCTGTCTGTTGGGAGACAGGCACACTCATGCTGGTAAGAAAAGAGCCCTTTTCTATTTTGTTCCAAATGTATGGAAGCTGTGAGGCCTTGATCAGCTCTCCTACTAGGAGGGAGAAGTGAGTGTGATGCTCTGTGGGCCTGGTGCCTGCCTCCAAATCACTGGGAATGGAGTCACAAATGGAGCACTTTCTTCTGACTTGAGGCCTCGGGAATGATCCATGGCTTCCAAGAGGGCTCATTCCCAGCAGGGTGGAGTTGGGGGGAGGCTGTCAGCCATCTGTGAGGCAGTGGGTGTGCCTCAACTGGGCTTCTCTGGGGGTGGCCCCGCGGAGGGCCTCAGAGAGGAGAGCATGAAGGCCCACCTGGGGACCCTGGCCCGGGCCTTGCCCCCCAGCCACCCAGGTCTGCTACACAGATGTGAAAGCAACTGGATTTGCCCGGGGAAGACACAGTCGCTCCCCACAGTCCCCAGACACGAGAAACCTGGGACTCTGGTACTTCTCCACCGCTTGTCCCTGAGTCAGATGGCAGGCAGGTGCCCCCTGGTGGAGCACAGACACGGACAAAGATGGAGGCAGTGATGCAGCTCACAGGGAAATGCTTCCGAAATGGGCTACAAGTCAGTTTACAAAAATGGAAAAGGAAAAAAAAAAATCCATTAGGTTGCAATCTCTTTTTGGGGAATGTGTTTCTAAAGGGAGTTTACATGCCATGGAAACAAATCCCCGAAGCCCAGTTTCAGCTTATTAGCGCTAAATTGGCCACAGCAAATGAGCACCACAATTGTCAGTGACCTGAGGTTTTATAAGCACACTGGGACTGTTTGCAGAGATTTTTACATGCTCCCCACAGAGCAGCTGAGGGGGAGCAATGCAACTGCTATTCCATTTCCAGAGCCCAGAATAGCAATGAAGCCACCCCATTGTGCCCCTCCGTGTGGGGATCTCCTGGGACTGGAACCATCCTTGAGATCTTTGCCCTACAGCTTAGCTCTGCTAAGAAGGCAAGAACAGGAAGGCACAGTTAAGCTCTCCTTGGGGAAGGAGCCTTCATCTCTAACTGTTTACAATGGATTTGAAAGGGTCCTATCCTGGCAGAGAAGTCGTGAGGGTGGCCTATGAAAATCCATGATAAGAGAGAATAGAAAGTGTCCAGTTCCTGGCCCTGCAGGGGAACTGGTGGGGGTGACGGGTGAAGTGAGCAGAAAAATCTCTTGCCAACAAGTACACAGCTCTGATAGGGAACTAGATCCAAATCTGTCTTATTTCATTGTTATTTCTCTCTTCTTCTCTAAGTCTCAAGACTTCATGTAATTCACATGCTGGGGCAGATAAAAAATTAAAATATGCATATACGTGAATAAAATTAAAATTCTGATCAGTTCTAGGATGGAAAAAATGCAGGCGGCTGAAAAGGAGGGGAAAGAGGGAGCCGGCATGGGGAGAGCAGTGAGAAGAGCCTGGGTGGGGGCATCTCAGCGAAGCCCTCAGAAGATGAACATGCGGCCTCCGAGAGAGGCAGAAACAGAGGGGCTTCCCAGGCAGAGGAGCAGTGAGAACCAATCTGTGAGCCAAGAGATCGCTCTGATTCCTCGAGCAGTGAAAGAAAGCCAGTGAGCAAAGAAGAGAGGCATGATATTAAGTTGTAGAGGTGGGAAGGGGCTCCAACACCAGAGCCCTGCCACGGCGTTTAAATTTTATTTTTTTAAACTTTCTTTCTTGAAATTCTTTTTATCTACATCTGTAAAATAGCAATACCATCAGAGCAGTGCTTCTCCAAGAACTCTAACAAGGCCATGGCTTCCTTTGCCAGCTCATCTTCCTACACATACACACACACACACACACACACACACACACACATACACACACGTACACGCATACACACATACACACATGCACATGTACACACATACACATACGTACACATATATACACACATAAACACACTCACATACACACACAGTTTTTTTAATTTTTTTAATGTTTATTTATTTTTGAGAGAGACACAGTGTGAGTGGGGTAGGGGCAGAGAGAGAGGGAGACAGAATCTGAAGCAGGCTCTAGGCTTTGAGCTCTCGGCACAGAGCCTGATACAGGGCTTGAACTCGATAAATGCGAGATCACGACCTGAGCCGAAGTTGGACAATTAACCCACCGAGCCACCCAGGTGCCCCAGGAAGTGGTTTTGAAAAATCTTCTGGAGAAAATTCACTTGTGAGCACGCAACCCTTAAGGGACAACCATTCCCCCAGAGCCACGCTCACAAACGGTGAGATCATGACCTGAGCTGAAGTCTATTGCCTAACTGAGCCACCCAGGCGCCCCCACACATATACACTATCCAGGGATCCTTTTGGCTGAATTCTTGGCCACTTGCTCTTTCTCCTCTCTCTCTCTGAGCCAATCTTGTGGCATCCTGCAGCATAACATACCTCTATGTTAGTGACTTCCAATTCTGTCTGCTCTCCAAGCTCCTGTATTTCAGTAATTGATTAATTAATTCAGTAAACATTTATAAACACTTACGATGTGCCAAGTATTCTGTAAACTTCTGGGAATATAAAAAAATTAAATAAAACCCTTGCCTTGCCCTCTTAGACCTCTACTTGGGGATTAGAAATTAAGGGCATCTGCAAGAGTAGAAAGTGGAGAGGAGTATGTCATCCATCATAGGGGTTTAATGGGATGACATTTGAGCTGGGTCCCCAAGGAAGAGTAGATTTCCATTGAGAAGAGGGGCTGTGGGTGAAACACCAAGACAAAGAAACTGCATTTACAAGGCAGAGAAGAGGAAATTAAGAGACCAGGAGTGACTCTTTATATCCTACCTACTGGGCCCCAAACCTGTTGGATGGGTGTGTCAGGGTCTCAAGAGAAATCATGAAACACCACTCCCATGATGGTGAGTACAGGTCTATGAAGAAGACATTCAGACAGCTGGAAAGCAAAGTCCACACATGAAAAGGAGGGGAGTTTGAACCCAGGGGAGTACCAAGAACGTTGTGGCAATGATCCCAAAATAGTTTATCAGGATAGATAAAGCACAAACAAGAAAAACTGAGAAATTAGAGTCATGAAACTATATGGACATCTTGCTCTTGGTAGTTAGCACTTTCCTAGAATCTCCTGGACCACGTATGAGACCTTCAATATGAAGGGGACTGAAATATGGAGAGAATCCATTTAACACATGACTACACAATTGGAAAATAGCACCTGTAGGGAAATATTAACAAAACTGGATTTGTACAGTTTGGGGAAGATGGGAGAATGATTATATGACCACAACATATGAAAGGCTTTACAATGAAAAGAGAGCTGATCTTGTTTATATTTTCTTTTCACTAGGGACAGAAGGAAAATGGTTACTTGTAACCACAGGGGTTTTGACTGAATATAAAAAAGAGTTTTCCAGACAAGAAGGTCTTTTTAAAAATATGGCCAATGCTTGTATCCCTGACATAATTTATGGGTGGATTTGCTTGAAGCATGCCGAAAAGGACCAGGTGACCCCTTCTCAAGGAAGAATTTTTATTCCTGGGCTGAAGAGGTCAAATTGTCCATTAATAATCCAGAATTGGTCATTTCAGCTCATGATAGACACTTCAGATTCTCTTGCCAGAAATATTTTTTACCTAAACCCTGTTTATAACTGCCCACACTCTCTTCCTTGATCCCCAACCAGTTAAAAAGAAGGTGAACCTACTGAATGGACTGTGCTCCCTCCTACTTTCCCACTCTATTTCAGACTGAGTCAACCAAATAGTTCATATCTTCATCTGTTGTCTGCTGGTATTATCAAAGCCTTTTTTCCTGTTACTTTCTAATAATGCTGTTGATTTGCGCCTTAATTGCTAGCCTTTATTGCCAAAAGAGACAGAACTCTTTTGCAAACTGTATTCTATCAACTTGTTCAATAAATAAAATTCAAATGTTACCATGCCTTTCTGATGGAGGTTTGAAGAAGTCCAGAAGCTGAGGGCAAGAAATGAATGATCTGCCCATGAAGTCACTGAAAAAGAGTCCAGTGCTGGATGGAAGATAGAACACATCTATCCCTAGAACATGGGGAACTTTGCAGCTTAAGTTTGAGGCCCTGTCAGAAGCAGTCCAAACAACAATAAGTATCTGGGCTACAGACGATGAGGGGTTCTTTGCATCTCTTTTGTTGCATATAACCACAGCCCTCCCCTTTCTCTCCCACCTCTCATATATCCCTGGGGGCTTCCCTCCAACAGCTTGTGTATTGGCAGAGGGCCGGCTGCCCACCTCCCTCAACCAGAGGGCAGCCCTGACCATGATCACACCACATGCTTAGTGAATCTGAACTGGGACTCTTGCCTGAGCCAAGATTGTGAGAGTGCCAAGCACTGCAGGAAACACCAGATTCCGCGTACCATCTTGTAGGACCCACTAAATAGACCTGCCACCTTGATTATCAATCAAGCTGCAAAGCTGTCCGATGCTCTGTCGCTCTTTGTAGGAAAGCTATGGTGCCTCAGAAGCTTCCTTGTCACCAGCCCGAAAAAAGCTACTAATTTGTATCTAACTTATTTTTCAAAACTCCTCCAAGCTCTCCAACTTCGATGTCAAACTATGTTAACAACGGCTGGCTTGGAAAGTCCCTGTAGGATTTGTAAGAAATTAATGTTAGCTTCCTCTCAACAGAAAGCGAGGGCTTTGCAAAACACACCATATGCTTGTCACTTTGCCAATGAATCAAGATGTTTTTGCAGTCTTCTGAGTCTAAATAATTAATGGTAATGTCTAAAGATTACCCCAAGGTTCAGGGAGTAAGGATAGGGCCTTCGCAGTGTCCAAAGTTACCCAACCTCAGCGCAGTCCAATATTTCATGTGATAAATGGTCAGGCTTCATGACCACCCCTCACACACACCCCACTCATCACCATTGTTCATTCTCTTTTCCTTTCTTCTTTCTTATGTAATTAGATTAGTTTGCTTCAAGTAAGTGCTGCTGCTTCTTCTCAACCCTCAAGTAATATGCTTCTACCCAGGTTTCTTCAGTTTCTCTTAATGGATAAGAGTGTGTATGTAATATTTTATCTGTTAACATTAGCACTGTTCTTATCAAGAGATTAATTTCCCCTCAATACACTCTCACCAACTAATTAACCCAAACCAATAAATCAAACTAAATAAATCAATAGCCCCACGAATTTTGATGATTGTAGGGATTATAGGTTTTGCTAAGATTTTTTGAAAGAGTAGATACTGAGTTCTTGCTCTATAAAATAAAAAGACACCTCCATGATCATTTAAAATATTTCCTCTTAACCAGCAGAACCCTTCTTTGATTCTGTGATCCTTTGGCGGGTGGGGGGGGGGGGAATGAACCTGTGTCACTTAGCACTTATTTTGGATGCATCTCATCTCTCATTTTAGCTCATCAAAATTTGAAGTGCTGTTCAGCTCTCCCCTGAATGGGCCATCGTGATATTTTACTTGAATAAACAGAAAAGT
Source organism: Panthera uncia (assembly GCF_023721935.1). Taxonomy (NCBI): domain Eukaryota; kingdom Metazoa; phylum Chordata; class Mammalia; order Carnivora; family Felidae; genus Panthera; species Panthera uncia. The sequence continues at coordinate 112,720,014 of NC_064816.1, read as the reverse complement.
CTCACTCATTGTAAAAGATGATTATAGTAAGAGTTCATTGTAGTGGAGTGTTTCCTGTATGCCAGATGTTATGCTAAGAGTTTTACAGTTATTATTTCATTGGATTCTCTAAAAAAGCTCATTTCTAGATGAAGAGACTAAAGCTTGAAATAGTTTCAAAACTTCTGTCCCAAGTCACATAATCAATAAATAGAAGAGCTAAAGATTGAACTCGACTGTTCTCTAGAACATCACTCTCCTTGGATTCACTTTTCACTAAAGGCTGAACCCAAATGCCCCCATTCTAGGACAGAATGTCATAGAGAGTGGGGTAAAGAAACCCTTACTACTGGAGCGTCTGGGTGGCTCAGTCAGTTAAACATCCAACTCTTAATTTCAGCCCAGGTCATGACCTCACAGTTCGTGAGATCAAGCCCCGCATGAGGTTCTGTGCTGACAGCGAGGAGTCTGCTTGGGATTCTCTCTCTGTTCCAACCCCATTCATTCTCTCTCCCTCTCTCCCTCTCTCTCTTAAAATAACTAAATAAGCTTTAAAAGAAAAAGAAACCCTTACTACTACTAATGGCAGCCTTGATATATCCTTCAGACAAGGATTCAGCTGAAGCTGCCTTCTAAAGGACCTATTTGTTAATTTGCTTCAAATAAATTAGCAAGAAGTCTAATGTTGCTGACAAAAGCTTTAAAATTTATCATCAATTCCTATAAAAATGGGAAATACCCTTACTCTAAGTCCAGGCTATTTTATTCATTAAATCATCATTACCATTACTTATGCATGTTTCGTGGTAGCTTACACTCCTATGTTTCTCTCTTAAATTGTATGAATCTTCAGAAATATTAACTGGAAATGATGAAAGTCAGCATGGTAGAATAACTGAGTTCATGATCTATATTTTGAAATAATGATGAAAAGAACAGTGTATTGCCCATAGCAAGAGTCAGGCTTCCAAGAATTCAGCAACCTTTCAAATACATTTTAGTATTAGTTCAGCATAGCTGTGAATTAAACTCACAATTATGCTTAATGTCTTATTATACACAGGATGGCCTTCGGCAAAAGAAAGAGAGTCATCCTGGCTTCAGAAGTGTTGCCAACCTATGCCAAGTAAGTCTGCAACCAGTGGGTGAGTACAATGGCCACTAGAATGGGCACAGGACTGGGTAATCAGGAGTGTAGGGTTTGGGGGCCGGTGCCCTTAACCTGCTAGTATGATGTTGATGTGGATTCAGTTGGCATCTCTGAGCCCACGTTTATTCACCTGCAAAGTGAAAGTGTTAGAGTAACTGACCTCCAGGAACCATTGTCTAGGATTCTAGGATTCTGATGACAACAACAAAAATCATCACCTTATTGGTACAAGAAATATTGGTTCTCCATTTGAAATGTAAGCAGAAAAATTATTTAAAAATTGTAAATGTATAGCTGTCAAGGTTGAGCTAAAATTTCCACTACTTCCCAATAATAGAAAAATATAGATTTCATTACTGATCTACTAAGTATAACTTTCACTAAATATGACTACTAATCCCCAAAGGAATAGAGTGTACAGAATCTTTATCAACTAAAAATAAATGCCATCTGACAATACTTTAAAAAAGTTTTCTTTTGTATTCCATTTTATTTTGAAGGACAAGAGGACAATTGCTCACATATTCAGAATTTGGACACTCTTTGGGACAAATGACTATGTTTCTTGAACTAACAGTAGCATTTAAAAGAGAAAAGGGGTTGACATAGATTAAGAGAAATCCAAGACATATGAAATGCAATGTATGGGCCTTGTTTACATTCAAACTGTAAGACAATCTTTTTTAATACAAGCATTATTTTGTGATCCATTATTGTTAATTCTGTAGGTGTCATAATGGCCTTGTGGTATCTTTCTAAGTACCTGCTTGTTATATTAGAGAGCCATACTGAAATATTTGTGGATGAAGTGATTGTGTCCTTTGTTCATGCTCCTTCATTACCATATTGCATATTTGTTTCTCTAGGTAGCTCTTTTCTTAGTATGAATATGGCCATCCATAGATTATCTGAACGTGAATTAGCCACTTTGTGGATGGTCTGGGACAAAATTCTAATCCAAAGTGGACTGTGTTTTATTGTGGTTATGGTTGTGGTTGTTTTTGGCACCAAGCAAGTATGCCCAGGTAATATCAGTATATTCTTTTTATATTAGCCTAAGAAGAATATCACTTGTTGCAGATCAAATATCAAATGAACTTTAGAACCCCAACAGTTTATTTCAGTTTATCTCACCACCAATCCTCTCAACTGTTATAACATCCTTGCTTAGGCGCCTCAGAAAGTAAAGCCTGGGACAAAGGTATACGTGTGAGTACTTGATTGGTATAATCCCTGGGACAAGAACGAAGGACAAGGGGAGAGAGGAAGGAAAGAGGAAGTGCCAATATAAGGATGCATCATAGAAGCAACTGGTGACTTGATCCTCCAGGACCAAATAACCAGCCATGGAACTGGTATTTCAGAACTATCCATTCAAGAGGAACACAGGGAAGATTTATGCTTCAGATCCCACACTCCATTGGTCGGGAGTTTGCCCTGAGGATATTAATTACTCTGATATTATTAATGGAGTTACACATGTGTAAGCCCTGAGCAGTTCCATAGTGATTCCCTTAATACAGACGGTGCTGGGGTATGAACCCATGAAGGTAAGCCTGAGAGGCTCTGAAGTATTGTGCAAGGCAGTCGGATATGCATAAATATTGAGGATTGACTACTATATGGCAAACTAGATCTTTTAGATGTGCCAATGCAGAAAAGCCTAAGGCCTGAGAAAATAAAATAAAAAACACCTTTCACCTGGGATCCCCGTATTTGGAGCTAAAGAAAAGTTTGGAAGCATGAGTTATCTAAGTTCCTCAGTTTCAAATTTACCTTGGGTATATAGTATTAGTTGTACATAATATTGTTACAATATATTATTATTGTATTAATAAAAGTGGAGAAAAGGGGTTCTAGGAGCATAACAAAAATTTAAAAGTGATTCATTATTATCTTTTTTTTCATAATGAAAGGGTAAATATAATCCTGTAGATTTCTGTAAGTAGTTATTTCAAAATTCACTTTCATTTTGAAACTCTACTCTTGGTAAAAAAAAAAACAAAAACAAAAACACTTCAATTCCTCATAATTTTTACTAGAGGAAGTTTATTACTAGAGAAAATATTAATTTTCAAATATAAAATATTTTAAAATAATTCAAAATATTATGAATTATGTTCATTGTGGTTTATGAGGTTGAATGCTTAGAAAATACGTAATTTAACTGAGAAAATAGTGGCAGATCACCTTCTAGGTCATCACCCACCAGGCACTTTGTATAGTTGATATTGATTCAAAAGATATTTTCCATCTCTGTGGCATCTATAATCTGATTAGAGAGATAAACACACATACAGAGTCCTTATGATACAAAGCAGAAGAGAAGTACTTTAACTTAAATAATTAGATCCAAGGGAGAATGAGGGTTGGGGGTGCTGGGGGAGGCTGATAGCAATGGTGATGGCTTCACACAAAAAAATTGATTTGGGGGGATTTAGATTTTCACAAGAAGAGAATTGAGCCCTCTGTTAAAACCAAATGAATATTATTCAGATACCTGGACTGAAAGCAAGATTATATCTCCCAGGAATTCTACTTGTAAATCTGTTTGATCACTTTTAGGTCATTAAATTATCTATTTGCAAGTGGCATAATATTTTTGAAGCTTACCCTAGGACTACAAAACAGTTCTTAGCAGACATATGAGATATTTCTCTTCCTCACAAGCTTGTTCCCAAATTAGGAAAGCTCCATATTATCCTTAAAGAAAGACAACTCATTCACTGAGAGTAGGTTCCATGCAGCTGGGCTTTAATGAGAAGGGAGCATGTTCATAGAATTCCATCATAGGTGGATCTTCTGAATCCTGGGAGCCCAGTCTCCAGAGCAAGTTTTCTCCAAGTGGGTCCATAGTTCAACCAGCTATATGTCAAAAATTCAGACAATTGGGCTTCAACTCAGACTAACTTAGACTGTCTGCAGTTGAGGCCAGGAATCTGCATATACACATTTTTAAATTTTCCCCAGATTATTTTTGTGCATGCAGAGGGTTGCAAAACTCTACTCAGAAAGGAGTTGATCTGAAGGGGTAGAGAGGCAGCTGGTTCACATTATCTAATCTTACTCTTTTGCTGATGTCATTCTCCCCAAATTTCCTTGAAAAGGTGAACTACAAAGGATATGGAGCTCCTCTCAGGGACTGGGGTTGTGAAGGGAGCCAAGGCTCTGTACAAGCTCTAAGAACTTTGGGGACCAAGAAATGAGCCTCCTGACACATAGCTGGATTTGTATTTAGCTTTGGTTTTTCCCTCTTTGTTCCATCCATGTTAGTTATTTAAGAGCTGAAAGGATTAAAAAAATATATGGCTCATGACTCTAGACAGAAAATATATTTATTTTTCAAATGGTAGTAAAACAAACAACTCCAAACCCATGGTCTCATTTTACTTTTCGCTCCTATGAATCTCTATGTAGGATATGAACATTTCTAGCTGTTCCTAGCTGTCCTTCTGGGGATCTCCCTTCACTGTCATCCTGGCAATTATCTTGGCCTCTCCTATGTGTATCCCCTTTTTCTTGGATTGTGTGTCTTCCTCTTTCTTAGTTTACTTCCTCAATATGGCAGAGCACATCATCTAGTAGTTGCCTCATAAATGGTGCATGTGAAGTAAATGTCTTGGGTTCTTCTGAGAGGAAAAGGATAATTTCTGAGAGGAAAAGAATAATTCATATCCTTCAAACTGACCTCCCAGGAAGTACTGACTTCCTTCAAAGCTCAATTTAAAATGGGTATGCCTTGTGCTTCAGGCAATCAATTTTTTTAAAAAAAATTTTAATGTTTATTTATTTTTGAAGGAGACAGAGACAGAATATGAGTGGGTTAGAGGCAGAGAGAGAGGGAGACACAGAATCCAGGCGCCCCTTCAGGCAATCAATTTTAATCCTCAACATTTAGACCCAAGGAAAAGGGCTGACGCTTTATTAACCATGAACACTGATGACATAAGACCCACCACTACTGGCCTCTTCATACAGCTGCAACCTCAAGGCTTGGATCCCAGCCCCCTGATGATTCCAAAGGAGAGGCTGGTGCTATCTCCAATTAAAAATGGTGTCTTGGCAGAAGAGGGCTGGAAATCAGTTTCTGCCAAGTACTATTACTGTTATATCCTGACCTCTGATTATACAGAGGATGTACTGATGCTTCCATAATTATGCAGTTTAAAAGACTCAAAGCCCAAGTAACTGAGTACCTTCTCCAGAGTCTGACACCTAGCTCTGTCAGACTGTGTTCTTCCCCAGAGTGTGGTGGGCAGTGGGAGAACTTTACAGCTGCTACTGATGCTGTTACTATGAATTCCCTAGTGAACACTGCTTCAGGAGCCCTGGTGTGTTATGCTGTCTAGATATTTTCATTGTTCACACAGTATCTTGAATGTAAGAAAAAAATCTCCATTCTCCTGCTCCCACCCCACCCTTACTACCTCTACCACTCACATCACCCCTACCACTATCTAAATGATAGTCTGGTTGGGCATAAAATCCTGAGTTGAAATAATTTTCCTTTTATAATAAACCCATTAATCCATTGTTCACTCACTTCTACTGTTCAACAGTTCGATTCCACTCTGATTTCCAGTCTTTTGTATGTGATCTATTTGGATTTCCTTCCTTTCTCCCTCCCTCTCTTCCACCATCTCTTTTTCATTTTCTTTCCTTCGTTCTTTCTTTTTTTCTTTCTTTTCTTCTTTCTTCCTCCTTCCTTCCTTTCTCTCTCTTCCTTCCTTTCCTTCTTTCTTTTTTCTTTCTTTCTTTCTTTCTTTCTTTCTTTCTTTCTTTCTATCAACTTAGGATCCTCCCTTTGACCCAGTATTCTGAAATTTCATACTTACATACCTTGGCATTGGTATTTTTTAATCTATTAAAAACAGATCAAACGGCATAGTTGTCAAACCCTTTCTCCTGGAAATTCATGTTCTTTGGGTCTGGAAATTTTTCCTTGAATTATTTGATGATGTCCTCTATTTTATCCAGGTGTCTCTTTTATTCAAATGTTGATTCTCCTGGACTAATTCTCACTATTCTTTTCTTCCCTGTTTTCCATTTCTTAGTCCTCCTTTTCAACTTTCTCAAGACTACCTTGTCTTGAAATTCCTCTTGTTAATTTTTTGTGTCTGCAGTCATAATTTTAATGTCTAAGAGCTCTTTTTTATCTTTAAATGTTCTTTTGATATAGTCCCCAGTTCTTTGTGGCATGAAATATCTTCTTAGTTCTCTGAGAATATTGAGTTATTTATTATTGTTGCTATTGTTTTTGTTATCTTTTTTCTTTCCCCTGCATTATTGTCTCTATTCCTTATTTTTATTTCTATCTTTTACATTAGGAGTTATCCTCAAATGTCTATTGATCCCTTACATGTTTATGGGTGGAGTCATAAAGACAGCTTAAGAGAAGTTAATTCTTTACATGGACAGCTAATTAATTGGTTTGTCATATAAAAAAAGTTGTAATTAAAAAAAATCTCCACTAAAGATGTGCACATAAAAATAGTTTTACATTCATGTTTATGAGGTTCACAGATTAAGAACTCCTTAGGAGGCACCTGGGTGGTTCAGTCAGTTAAGCATCCAACTCCTGATTTCAGCTCAGGTCATGATCTTAAGGTTAATGAGTTTGAGCCCTGTGTCAGGGTCTGTGCTGACAATGTGGAGCCTGCTTGATATTCTCTCTCTCTCTCTCTCTCTCTCTCTCTCTCTCTCTGCCTTTCCCCCTCCCTCAAAATAAATAAATAAACTTAAAAATAAGAAATCCTTAGTTCGTGAAGCAAAATGTTAATTGCTGCTTTCACACCTTAAAACTAGTTAATGTACAAATACTTCTCTAGCCTTTGCTGGAACACCTTGAATGAGGAGAGCCACCATCAGTCAAATCAGTCCATTATCTTGGAACAGCCTCATCATCAAAAACTATTCTTTGTTTGATCCAAAATATGTCTTTCTGTAACTTCTATCCTTGTCTTATTTATGCTCATTGGATATATTAAAATCCAACCAAAACCTTTTTTTTTCTGCTTAGAGCTTTTAAACATAATCAATATTAATCCTATATTAGTAATTCAACCTTTCTGGACTACTGCTATAAAACTCATGCCTCTCTTTCCCTGAAAATACCTATAAAAAATAGAAAATAATGTATCCCCCACTCAGACTTTCAAGAACAATCTTGGATTACTGGGTGCTGAGGCTTGTGTTCTGTTTAAGATATAGCAGTGCCAACTGGTGTAATCAGAGAGCATAGATTCATTTATACTGGGAAGAGTTAACCCTGGGAATGAGCGGTAGGTCAATACAAGATCTGGTTAAGTTGGTGGCCAGGGAAGAGCCTGCATAAGCCACATTTTGGGAGGCTTGAGAGAGAGAGAGAGAGAGAGAGAGAGAGAGAGATCCAGAGTGGTCAGACCCTTATCCTCAATTCTCCAGTGACACCAGTAAGCTCTTTAGCTTCTGACATTTTATACACAGCTTTATTCCCTATCTTCCCTACACTAACAGAGTTAAAGAGATCAAGCCTGTTCTTTCTTGGCTACACAAATCCTGGAGTACGGTCCTTATGCAACAGTGTGTCCAAGGAGCTTGAAAAATTTTTTGCAGGCAACAAAAGCCATTTGTTTCTCCTACACACAGCCAAAGAAGAGCTAATAGCAAACATCCACCAATACACAGGGGTGTGTTGCTTTGGCAAAGGCCAAAACTCCCCAACTTTCAAAAACCTATTCTTGAAGCTACCACCTTGTTCCCTTAAAAGCCAGTCCCTCCAGAGCTCACTTCAGAATGGAATCAAGACTCTTCTGAGTTTTCCATCTCCCATTCTCCCCCTTTTCTTTAATATCACAAAGGTGGACAAACTTCCAGTCTCCAACCTGGCTCCACCCCAGCACCTGGCTCTCTTGCCTTTGAATGAGGACCAGCCAAGAATGAACTCAGCTGGAGAAAATGTGCAGAAAGGGTGGGAGCCAGGAAGCCAGGGGCAAAGCAAACCCTCCCTCCTGAGGTGATGGGCTCCACAGCTGTCCCAGGCCTCAGAACCCTATGGTGCCAGTCAGGGGGCTGGCTCTGCCTGTCTCCTCCTCTACACTCCTGGCAAGGGGTCTTTTTGTTGTTATTCCCCCTCCTTCTCTCCTGATTCCAGGCCCAGTATTTGCTTGTCTTGCAGCCAAAGATAAACTCCAGGCATTCAGAAGGCTACTCTTTAGATACCCGAATAGAGCACTGCCTAAGGGAGAGGAACAATTTGTCTTAGGTATTGCTTTCCCATTTGTTTTTTCCTTCATCACTCATTCTGATGAGGCAACACAGTGTACATGGATTCATAAAAACTCACGGTTGAAAAGTAACATAAGTGCATCAAGGCTAACTCCGTTTAATCCTTGAAACCATATTCACACAATTCCAGATCTATCTTCTGGACATTATGTGACATTGACACCAAATTTACTGTCTCCCTAAAAGTGCCCGTATTTGCAGACAATGTTATTCACATTCTCTTCTTCCCCCGCCTTCACTGAAGGCAAGACATTTGAAAAGAAAAAAAGTCAAATTTATGGGTATGTACTGTGGACCGGAACTCTGTCTCCATTTCTGATGTTTGTGTTCAAATCAAGAAATCCTACATCTTGGGAAGTCTTTCTTTGGCTTTTGGTATATTAAAAAAGTAAAAGGACATTGGAATTTGTTTATAGGACTAAAAACAAGATGCTAAAGGACCACTGTTGTGTTTTAGAGCTGTGTTCCATTTGGGAGCGTCCAGCAGAGGCAGTAGGAGACAAGAAGGCTAATCATTGCCTCTGGAGAGGGCAGCTGATCTAGCAAACACCACAGTTCACTCTCACTCAGTAAGGAGCCTTGTGTGTTCTGTGGCTTATTAAATGCAAAATGTGTATACTCTTTACTGAATACTAAATAGAAGAAGCAAACATCCCCTGAGGCTGACTAGGGAGAGAGACAGCAGGGACAGTGAACACAGGACACAGGTTAAAAACAAAGCATGATGCAAAGCCAGAGGTGGTTGTCGGCCGTCCGAACCTAGGGCTCCGCGCAAAGGTGACTTCCTGACAAGTCGAGCAAAGAAGGCTCAGTGGGGGCACACCAGAGGTGTACTTGGAAGTCAAACCACACTTGCGAGATAAGGAAAAGCATGATTTGTTATTGTCTGCAAATAATTGGACCTCTACTACACTGAAAATGAATGTAGAGAAGGGACAGTCTCTGCTGCCCAGGCATTCAGCATGCCAATTAGAAAACCAGGGGTAGGGGCAGCATGACGAGGTGCCGTGTAGTTTTATGAATGTTCCCCTGTCTCTGGGCAGACACTTGCGGGCCCTGGTAAGGACATAATGGATGGTGAGTGAGCTTCGCGCCCTCCTCGGCACAGGAGGTGATGCCCACGAAGCCAAGGGCCAGAAGCGCATGGAGGATTCGAAAATGGACAGTTTCCTTCTGTTCTTAAACCATTCTGTGAGCAGCTGGGCACCGAGAAAATGAGCAGGTGATTTCAGATTTACGAAGCTGCATCCTGACCCCCTAGGCAGAGCCTTTGAGAACAGAAGGTGGGAGGCTGACAGAGATAGGTAGATGTGGGCATCTGAACCCAAAACAGTAGCTCTCATTACATATGGACCCTTGAACCAGCTGCTAGAAAGAGTTGCCATGGTGCCAGGAAACTGTCCCTCTCTCAGCATGGAGAAGCCAGGTAAGGATCATCATTTACTGAAGATTTCTGTTGAATAGGTTAATTCTTAAATTGAGAATGTAATTTAAATTTTCTTCTGACCATATTTCTATGCTTTGGATTTCTATAAACTTCTAGAATTTTCCTGTAGATACTACTGTCATTTACTGATAACAAATTCACTTCCACTGGTGGAAGTGTCTCCAATGCATCCCCCACCATTCCCTTCCTATGGCAACGAGAACAAAGATGGGAAGAACCAAAAGTAGGAGATGTGCAAAAATTCTCACACTGAGACAGGAACACCACGTTAATTTTATAACAATTCCAGTACTGGCAAAGGAGTGTGGAACATTAAACTAGGTCCGTGGCATAAGTATTAATTATTGTTCACAGGTATTTGCCTGTGAGTATTATATTTCTCACCCAATGATATTAAACTTGGCCATATGATTTGCTTTCCAAAATGAAATGAAAGCAGAAATGACATATGTCATGTGTCACTTCCATGCAGAAGCTTAAGGGCCAGTACATGGTCTGCCATATTCTCTTTCCTCTCTGCTAGCTGATTGCTCCAAACAGAGCCTGCTCCTTCACCTTGGGTCCTTGGAATGAAGATAATGTGAGGCAATGCTGGAGCTGATATCCAATGGACACGTAGCATGAATGAGAAATAAACTATTGATATTATAAGCCACTGAGACTTGAAGATCTTTTGTTATGATGGCATAACCTGCCGTAAACTAATTAATAAAAGCGCCCTTAAAGGATATACATCAACTTTGTTTTTAAATATAACACATGTAAGGGCACCTGGGTGGCTTGGTCGGTTAAGCGTCCAACTTCGGCTCAGGTCATAATCTTGCGGTTCACAAGTTCAGGCCCTGTGCCGGGCTCTGTGCTGACAGCTCAGAGCCTGGATCCTGCTTCGGATCCTGTGTCTCCCTCTCTCTCTGCCCTTATCCTGCTAATGTTCTCTCTTTGTCCCTCAAAAATGAATAAAAACATTTAAAAAATTAAAAGAAATAAATATAATACATGTATATTAATTTAAAAGATTGGTTAAGAACCAAAGCAAAATAATAGCTATTATTTCCTGAGTTGGGGATTATGACTTTTTTTCTACTTAATGCTTATCTATAAATCCTAAACCTTTTTTTTTTTAATTAAAAAAATTTTAAATGTTTATTTACTTTTGAGAGAGAGCACAAGCAGGAGAGGGGCAGAGAGAGAAGGAGACACAGAATCCAAAGCAGACTACAGGCTCTGAACCATTAGCACAGAGCCCAATGTGGGGCTCAGACTCATGAACCGTGAGATCATGACCTGAGCCAAAGTCTTAACTTAACTGACTAAGCCAATTTCTAAATCTTCAATAGTCAAACAATACTGCATTTATTACTAAGGAAAACATAAATGTTATGTTTTGTAAAAGGCAAAGTATCAAGCCACGCCCAGACTGAAAGTTCAATTGTGAATTTCAGCACTCACCATTAGGTATGAGACTTGGGTGACAAGAGTAACATCTTTAAATATAACCCTAAGATCTGCATCACTAACTCCAGCTGGCCTCCTGTGCCCCTTCCTCCTTGCTTCCCCTCAACCCACAGTCTTGCACTTACTCCCCCAGGTCAGGACTTAACCATGGTGTCCTGAAGTCCCTGTTGGCAGTGTGGTGGTATACAAAACTAACACTCACCGGGCACAGACGAACCTCAATCCTTCTTAGGAGTTCTGTGAACACATCCTTCTCTTGTTTCACCATCTGGCAATCACAGTCAGAGGCACTCTTTTCTCCTGTTCCTTCACCATCAAATGCAAAAAACTCTATCTGTGGGGATGGGAGTAGAAGAAATTCCTCTTTCCTCTAGATGTATCAGGAAATTAACAGTGAATGCAAGAATTAAAACATCTTGGAATCCCTACTTGAAAAGACCAAGAATGAGGCCATGACCTGTGGTGGGTATTCTCATTCATCCTGATTCCATTTTTAAATCCCTAAAAATTGTGCTAATTATGTTGTTAAACTCCTTCATGACTCAGAACAAGAAACACTATGTGCTATAACAAACAATCCAAAAACCTTGGTAACTTGTCCCTCTAAAGGTTTACCTCTCACTGATATCATAGGCTGATGTGGGTCAAGAGGCTCTCCTGAATGGCTCTCCTTAAAGTGATGACCCCAAATCCAGATTCCTTTCATCTTGAGATAGGAACTTTTTCAACAGTGACACAACAGTTGCCATAAGGGGTGGGGGGTGGGGGGTTAGAGAACGAATGATTACACAGGGACTTCATGCAATACCTGGAAGTGATACCAGTTTACATCACTTCAACCCACATTCCATTCTCCAGAAACCAATTAGATGCACTGACCAAACTGAAAAGGAAACTGGAATCTTCTCTTTACTGAAGAAAAAAAAAAAAAAACTGGCAATCATATAGAGGGCCCCTCCCTCAGTTTTACCTTCTAGTCACTAAATAGCCATTTCATTCTTTCTCCAACACACACAACTCACTCACTTCTCCCAAGAGGGATAATTCAAAGTCTTACCCACTCACAGAGTCTGAAGTTGGAGTACTGGGTCTCTGGGAGATGTGCAGAATTCTCTATCAGATCCAAACGAGATTCCTATAGACCTGATAAGCTATGAACTAAAAGGAAAAGCTGCCTGTCCCCCCCAACCCCTGCCATACATCCCAACAGTGAGCAAACACATCAAGAACAGCCTTAATAAACCTTCTCATTTGGAAGAAGAAGAAGGAACGTCTCATGTCAATCACTGAACTATAAGAATTCTGAGGTCCCACTGAGCAAATTCTCTAAAGGACCCCCATCCCTGGGGTGGATGAAGTCCCTGGACTAGGCCAGGTTCTGCTTTCTGGAAGGAACTCCTCTGACCACTGATCTCCAGGGCCTTTGGCTCCACCCACGGGCACTCCTCCTGGTTTATTATTGTCCTTGGCCATGTCCGAGGATGGCGTTATGAAAATGAAACATTTGAAGCTGTCTCCTTCCAGCTTCTGACATCAACTTCCTTGCCACACACTTCCACCCCCTTCCACTATGCCACTTCCATTGAAGAAATCAATTTCTGAAACTACCAGGCTTCAATCCAGAAAACAGAACTGCTTTGAACATTCCGAGTAGGAAGATGCTTAATCCAGGGAATCAGAGGACATGCAGCTATTACAGTCAAGAGAGCATAGCTCAGGAAGACCACTTTCAGGAAATCCAGAAAATACAGGATTGTTGGGAAGCCACTACCAATGGTCTCTGCTTCTACAGCACGAACATAGCTGATTCTCAGAAAGACCTGAAATGCAGTTAGTAGTCATTGCCAATTCCCTCAGCTGCCTACAGCATGGAAGTGAATTATTCCTAGGAAGATTTTCTAAACTAAGCCACTAGCAAAATCCCACATCAGCTGTCTGCTCATGCTTGTTAGAGGAAAATAGCTTCTCTTTTCCTTCTGCCTTCCAAATCTCTGAGGAATGTCTCCTGGGGTAGAATCTAACCAGGAATCCTTGGCAAGGAGGTCTGAGACATGAAGCTTCTATGATTTGTCATTCTGCAGTTCAGAGAAGACTGTTTAAGAAGGGTGGTGATAATATTTAAAAAATCAAAAATAATATTTTTCATAATAAAGTTCACAGAAATTATTAAAAGACACAGCCATTTACCATCTTCCTTTTCCTGGCCATCTTAGCCTGTTCTGTGTATCTTGTTTTGTATGTTCACAGCACATGTGAGCACCAAACAAATCATTTGGGGACAGTACCATGAGAAAAAGTTTCCTTTTGGGTCGAAAATTGAGCGACTGATCCAAGAGCCTCCAATAAATCTGGCCTTTGCTAAAAAAAATATTGCAGAGCAGTAAAGTGGGGTCCAGGCCAGTGGGGAATGAGCCCAGTGGGGTCCAGTCCAGAGTTTGCTACTAGTACTCCACCTGAAAGAAAGTTCTATGCCTTCTCTGACCTCATTTTTTTCTGATTTTGAATAAATGGCCAGGCTAAATATTAGACTACATATGTAGTTTTCAGGCTTTCATATAGCTATGGAGTCATTCTCCAAATAAAATCTCACAAGGAGTTCCAGTAACTAAAATAGATAAGGTAGGACTTGCTGCTTTGTAGTAGGATGGAGAGCTGGAGTCCAGTATTCCCCATGGAAGCTCCAGATAACTCCTTTATTTCCATGGTGCACAGTTTAAAAACTCCTGGGATGAGATTGTCTGAAAAATATCCCATCTACTTCTAAAGTCATATGATGTAATAATTTCCCAAGCCTTGACTCTGTTGGTGGTAATGCCACATGCTCATTAAAAAAAAAATATTTGGGGCGCCTGGGTGGCGCAGTCGGTTAAGCGTCCGACTTCAGCCAGGTCACGATCTCGCGGTCCGTGAGTTCGAGCCCCGCGTCAGGCTCTGGGCTGATGGCTCGGAACCTGGAGCCTGTTTCCGATTCTGTGTCTCCCTCTCTCTCTGCCCCTCCCCCGTTCATGCTCTGTCTCTCTCTGTCCCAAAAATAAAATAAAAAAACGTTGAAAAAAAAATTAAAAAAAAAAAATTTATATCCAGCAAAGCTCCAAGACCAATTTGTATTTGTACTCAAAAAAAGAGATGGTGAATAGGGGAGGGGAAGGAAAAAGAAGAAAAAAAAAGAAAAAAAAAGGAGGTTAGAGTGGGAGAGAGCCAAAGCAGAAGAGACTCTTAAAAACTGAGAACAAACTGAGGGTTGATGGGGGGTGGGAGGGAGGGGAGGGTGGGTGATGGGTATTGAGGAGGGCACCTTTTGGGATGAGCACTGGGTGTTGTATGGAAACCAATTTGACAATAAACTTCATATATTGAAAAAAAAGAGGTGGTGACTGGAGGTCTTTAGAGTGGAAGAGGTTCAACATTTTGAAAGTATATTTGTGCCCCAAAACTCAGATTCCAAATGCTGTAAGATTTACTTAAAGATCTGATGTGGCATTCTTTACATGATACTCTGATAACTGGAATAGTGTCACAGAAGAGTGTCCAGTGTCCATAAGCACTGTAACAGAAAAATGAACAGGTACCACTTAAGGGACAACAATTTGGCTTAACCAGAGCCTACTGATGTTGTCATATGGAAACAAAACCAATATTATTTCCAAGGGGGGTAGAAAGAATTCCAGAGCATTCACCAGACCTTCTCAGCTATATTAAGAAGACCAGCTAATTACTCCATTTTGGAGTAATTTAAACTATAGTTAATGCAAGAAAGCAGAGGGAACAAAAATGTATGATTACTAGAGTTTTCTTGACAATTCTTTTTTTTTTTTTTTTGCCTATTTTCCAACTGAGCTTCCATGTCTTTGTTTTTCACTGTATGACCTTATTATTTGAGGCACTCCATAATCATATCGTGAACTCTGCCACAGACAGCTCAGTTAGAAGTAAGCCCATTGCAGCAACAACCGAGAGCCCAAGACTGTCTATAATTTTTATTATTGTCTTAGTCTGTTTGAGCTGCTATAGCAAAAATACTATAGACTAGATGGTTTATAGACAACAGAAATTTATTTCTCATAATTCTAGAGACCAGGAAGCCCAAGATCAAGGAGCCAGAAGATTCCATGTCTGGTGAGAGTCTGTATCCTGGTTCATAGATAGCCATCTTTTTGCTATATCCTCATATGACAGAAGTGACAAGGGACCTCTCTGGAGTCTCTTCTGTAAGGGCACTAATCCCATTCACGAGGGCTTCATCCTCATGACCTAACCACCTCTCAAAGCTTCACCTACAAATACCCACACAGTAAGGATTAGGTATCAACACAGGAATTTGGTGGGGGTGGGGGTTGGAGAGAAACACACTCAGTTTATAGCAGCCGCATCCTGAGGGCCATGAGTTTCTACTGGCCATGACATACCCCCTGAAGCTCTCAACTTAGTTAGCCCTTCCACTCTTCTGATCCCTCTCAGAGATCACCACGTGGTCACAGATCTGCAAAGCACCGGGAGTAGTGTGGGTGTTTTGTTTAATCACAATTCTAAATGGGATCTTCTACTTATTCAAAGACCAGCTCAAACTCTACATCTTGTTTGAGTCTGCTGACCATCAAAACCATGATGCCTTCTCCTCTTTCCTTACTGTCTCTGTGACTTCATTAGGACTTGTTATGGGTTGCTAGTACTAACTCTCTCTAGGTGTGTATCCTTTCCTCTCGGCAGAACAAAATAGAAAGCTCATAGACTTTGGTATCATAGCTTATCAGGGTTTGAATCTAAGCTCTGCCACTTACTACCTGATGATCCTCATGGCACCATGAGCCTCAGTTTTCTCATGTGTAAAAGGAATATGATGATACCTCCCAGTGCAGTTGCAGAATGCTCACTATAATGCTTAGCATGTAGCAGCTACTCAATAAATACTAGTTACCTTCCTCTCCTTCCTCCTTTCCCTGACAAATTCCATGTATTTGTATCTAGGGCATTTTTTTACCCTGTAAAGTTGTTAATTCTTTGCTGCTGCTGCTGCTGCTGCTGCTGCTGCTGCTGATTCTGATAACAGCATATCTGAACCAGAGAGGAGGAGGGCTTGTGCAAATAAAAGATAAATATACTGCTCTTTATCTTTTTCCTCCTTTAAGACCTTCGTATTGGAAGATCCTATGGGCCTCCTCTGATAGGACTCCTGATTGAATAATCACAAAAGATGTTGCAGAAGTCATCTGTTATCCAAAGCCTCTGTCTGACTTGGCCTACACTTAAGGTGAATTGGTTACCTGACCATTATCAGTGAATTTAAGTATAGATAAACCACAAGTGACTGGTGCAGGGCTTTAGTTATTGATTGTTTATTTACAATCGTTACCTCAAATTTCTAAGTCTCTGCCCTATTTCTATTATGTTGGTGAAATATGATGAGTTTTTTTTTAAGCTGATGAAGTAACACCTTAACGAAATAAGAGCATGAGCCAGAATTCCCGTCAACTCAAACTCATTTTCCTCTGGGGAAAGAACCACCAGTCGTCCAGTACCCCAGTGACCCATGGATGTCTAAAGTGTCTCTGAGCAAAGTATTTTGGTTATTAAATAAGGCTGGACAAAGTCATTTTTGTCCATGGGCTTCTTCTGTTGCATTCCTGATTGAACAATCATAGAAGTCACATATTTCCCAAGGCCTCTCAGACTCCATCTACACTTACTCTTTGGACTCTCGGTATTCCTGTTTAATTTAGCTTTACAGAGTTGGTTGTTCGGTTGGTTTTTGGTTACTCCAGAAGAGATAACACATTGTAGACATTGGTGTCCAGTGGAATGCAATTTGGGAAAACCTTATCTGACCCAAACCCCTCATTTGAGAGCTAAGGTCATTGAGACCCAGAGATGTTGTCTATCTAATGAAAGAAAACCAGAGTCCAGATCTTTGGTGCTCCTCCTTATCTCCCACAGTCTCCTTGTGGCTCGATGTAGATCTCATCAGAATCTGCTCCTTTCATTTGTTATTTTTGTTGTATTATTCTCTGTATGTGTGCATGCATGCACACACCAGAAAACGAAAGAACATCCACTTGAAAAATGTTAGCTCTCTCATCTTTAACTGGACAATATGTTATCCATTCATTCCACAGAACCAGAAACAGCCAATAAAGTGAGGGGTGCTGTAACGGCAGTTTGCTCAGAGGACAGAATGCCTGACTCCACTCAGGAGCTGGGTTGTGATGAATCACTCATTCATTATTCATTTATTCCACATCAGTTTCCTGAATGCCTGCTGTGCCAGAAACCATGCTAGCTTCTGTGGATACAAAAATCCAGTAAGACTCAACCGCTGCCTTCAAGCTGCTTACATTCTAGCCTGAGAAACAGGTCTGGAACAGATGAATGTAAGGAAGTGATAAGAGCTTCTGTGAGAGAAGCTAATTTCTACCTGAGACAGAGGAAATCAGGGAAGGTTGTTTCAAGCAACAAAATTTTGAGCACCTGGAGTCACATATTGACGTTTCCTAAAGCTTTTGGAGATCTTGTCTTAAAAGCCGGACGTGTGTACAGAGTCAATTGTTCAAAATTAATCAGAGCAGCAGCACACGGAACACAAACAGGGACCGAGGAAGAAGCCAATTCTCTGCTTTAGCATGAATCATGTGATACACTCCCCCTCCCCCACGGCCGGCAACAGCAGCTTGCCTTGCTAATTGTGTTTTCTTAAAGCAAATGCTAACACTGGTTTATATCCCTTGAGCACACACCAGCTGGACAGTAGGAGGAAGCCGGTTCAGCATTAAAAATTGACCGCAGATAATTTATAGGGCCGACAAGCCACAGGCAGATAAGAGTGGAAATACATCGTTATCGATAGCCAGCAAGGTATGGTCCCGGCCCACCCTGTAGCGCCATCTCCTGTCTCTGCTGAGGTTGTAGTCGTTTTATAAGTCTTCATAACCCTTTGTATGAATAGATCAGTAGCAGCATAAACAAGGTCACGTGACATGTAGAGGACGTTAAAGAGACCTACGTGAATTTAGACGGCTCGGAATGCGGTTGTTAGATCATTTTCAAGTGAATAAAACCCGAGACTTGATTTTCGCTTTGCAAATCATCTCGCCAGCAACTGTCCACTGTAAGTACTCTCCAAAGCCCATAAGGCAATGGGCCTATAAAGGATGTTTCATGGAATAACTGAATCCAATTAAACTGCTGTTTACTTTTGCCACAGAAGCTCTGACAAATAAAATGGAAGATGCTATTGCCATTTTCATCGACTAAAACAAATCTTTACAGGGGAGAAAAGAGAGAGAAACTAAAATGTCAGTTGCTGACACTGTCATTCCCTGCCAGTCAGTAAATAAACATAACATCTATTAGTTGCCATGGAAACGTTCCGCCTGATTCCGAGCATCAAAGCTCAACAATAAAGAAACCCTGATATTTGTGGCTGGGCACAAACAACTCTTTTGGCATTTCTCATGAGCTCACCAGCACAAGAACTAACATTTTCCCTGTTTGTTTTCTTTCTCAGGCATGAATGCATTTGCTTTGGAAAAAGAGACGTGTATCTTAGAAACCTATCAATAATATGTGAATACAGCTACCTCACCAATCTCAGCTTTCCCCACTCTTGCCTCCCACCTCTCTTTTAACCTTTGCCTGAGAAGAATTTAAATGGCATATTTAGTCACTACATGTTGTGCTTCCTGTACCCGAGGCTGCATCAAAGGGATTGATTTAAATCACTTACAGTAACCGTGTGGAGGAGGAGGGTCCCGTTTTCTGCACCAAATGCTCTTGGATCCATAATAAGCAGCCAGAATTACAGACAACAAATGAATGTGCTTGTATTTGTCTCTTCTTGGGTGAAGAATTATTCTTTAGCAAAAAAACTTATTACATACTTTCAGCATCTAACAAAAAAAAGCAGCTCAGATGTGTGAGCAGAGATAAAGGATGCTTACCTTAACCTTCCATCTCCCAGGTAACCAGTCTCAGAAATATTGGCTTAAAAAGTCAGAGAATGTTCCTATTAGAATTTTTTTTAATCATGGGATTTATAACACCTCACAAAACAGGAATGGACCAAGTCTAAAGGTTACAGCTGAGAGTCACTAAAGCTTTAGGAGCAACCACTGGTAATAATAATCAGCTGGAATCAGAACACAGCTCACCCTTCAGCGCTTCGCTCAAATGCTTACCATTCCTAAAGCTGTAGAGCCTTTGACAAGCGAGGCATAAATCAGGGGGGATTTAAATTCCTGATTTTCTGGCATTTTTCAAGCTATAAATCCCACACATTCCTAGAACCACATCATCCCATAATCAGAGCTGAGGGCTGCAGTGGGGTTCTGATTGCTGCTCAAGTCACACTGGAATAGGAGATTCCGGCTTCCCTCTGAGCCTTCAAACAATTCTTGTTGAAGGACTATTAAAGATTTTTTTCAAGCCTTCTGAAGTGAGGCCAAGAGGGGATTACATTTATCCCAATACTCTACCAGGTCTTTCTCATCCTTGGATATAGCCACCTCTGGATTTTTCTAGAAAATCCCACTAATCCATGTCTGCATACTCCAAATGGTTTGAATGGTCAGAAGGAAACAATTGAAAAGGGTCTATAAACAAATGAAGTCGATTCATAGTTTCTCAAAGTAGGTTCAAGGACTGCTTGCATCGGAAATTCAGAATCACTGGTGATGTTGAGATTCAGATCCTCCAGCACAACTGACACATACCGAATGGGAGCTCCCAGAAGAGAGAGGACTTAATCAACTTAGCAAATGTCACCAGCTGATCCTTTTTGTTTGGAAAGCCACACATTAAACCTTAATCTCGAAAAGCGGAGCCCAGAAATCTGCATTTTTGACCACAGGGCCAGGCACAAGTGTGGACCCATGAATGCTTGCTACGTTAAAATGAATGCATCTATTATCTATTAATTTCCTTAGAGAAAAAGTCACTTTAATTTTCCATTTCTTTGTTTTCACTGTTCTTCAGATAAGCTCTTCCCTCCCACGGCTGTGTTCTCTCTCCCTTCCTCGGAACCTTTGCAGCAGGGTCTCCCCTCACCTAGGCGGCAGTTGATGTTCCAGCAGGAGCACAGGGATGGTACCCAGAAGGCCTCTGTAGCCTTGATGAAGTCCTTCTACTGCTCTGAACACCAGTTTCCTCATAACTTGAGCTTCTCAAACTCCAATTTGTACCATCTCGTGGTTTAACTTCTCTAACACTGGCTAGTAAAGAAGGAAGTGGAAGACAGAGAAAAGGAAAAGTGAGAAGTCTGTATAGTTCTTGTCTAGTTAACACTCTTTTCCAGTAGTTGGAGAAAATGAAATGAGAAGGACTTCCAACTGTAGAACTTTCTAGTGTCTTTTCTCCCTGAAGCTCAAAGTTTCCTACTCTTTAATTTTTTTTTAATGTGTATTTATTTTTGAGAGATAGAGAGACACAGAGTGCAAGTGAGGGAGGGGCAGAGAGAGAAGGAGACACAGAATCTGAAGCAGGCTCCAGGCTCTGAGCTGTCAGCACAGAGCCCAACGTGGGGCTTGAACTCACAAGCTGTGAGATCATGACCTGAGCTGAAGTTGATCGCTTAACTGACTGAGCTGCTCCAGTTTCCTACTCTTTAAAACACGAGAGTTTTTACCATGAAAACCCCCAAGTGGGCTCACTATGGGCAGTGTGATTCCAGAAGAGCCTGTGGTGTGATAAAGGTAAGAACAGGAGGCAGTCCCAAGTGTATGAAGAGTAATTGAACTGTTGATGGACTGACTTTTATACTTCTTTTCTCTTGAATGGACTAGCCCAAATATATTTGTATGGTGTTTTGCCTTTTTGTCCATTTTAAAGACACTACAGAAAGGAGGCAATCAAAAGGCTTAACATCACATTTTGTTCTCACTCAATAGTTCTAAATCTATAAAGATTAGCAACAGGAGAAATAGAGAGTTGGGAGGGAGTATGCATTACTGGAGCAAAGGAGAGGAATAAAATAGTTGGCATATGTAGTAGGTGTGTTGGGTTATGTAATGGCAAGGTTAGCTCAGTGGTATCCATCTCATAACCATCCCAACTCCCCCTTAAGCTCTGCTTGCCTTGGAGCTGCCTTTTGATGACTCTAACATGCAAGCCTCTAGAGACTCTGCAAGACTCCTCTCTGGCCTGCCAAGGTGTGGGGATGCTCTGTTTCCTCTCAGTGCTAGGAAGGCAGTGTTTGACTTTTCCAAAGGGAGTTTTCCTAGCAAACTAAGGAAAAACAGAGCCAATTTGCCATAAACACATAGAAGCATGAGAAATCCATAATTCAATATAGGCTCAGCTGACTTAACTCACTTCCAACCAAATTTGGCTTTGCTGGCACAGATCCTGGAGAACCAGTCCCAGAGTCTTCTCCTTACCCTCTTCTGGCTAAACAAACATGCTCCATCTCTCAGCCAGAAGTCAAGTTGGGTTTGTCCCACTTTTACGCCTGGCAGGAATCCTAATGCTTTCCTAAACATCATTCCCCATACGTTCCTGGAGGGAGATGTGAATGGAAGAGAGCTTTTGAGACAAGAGGTCAAGGTTTAAGTTCCCTATGGTCAGTGACAAGCTGTGCGATCTTGTGCAAGCTATTTACCATCTCTCAGTCTCAATTTCCTCCTGTCAAAATGAAGACACAGTGCTGGCTTCATGAATTGCCAACAAGATAAGAAGAAATACAAACACCTAGGACATCCTTTTCCCCTAAATCATAAGTTACAAGTCCCCAGATCCACCTATCCTCCTGGTTCCTGTGCTCTATTTTCTCCCTTCTGGGGATCCTGCCCTGATCCATGACTTGAGCACGGAGGAAGTATTCAGGATGAATGGAAGAGAGAACAAAGCAGAGTCAGGGTGCCTTGCTAAAAGAAGTAAGTCCAAATCAGAGGAAATGAGGACCCAAACTAAAGAATAACATCAAAAATAGAGGGTGAATATGGAAAATGTAATGAAGGCAGGATCTCATTGGAAGTGCATGCTGAAAGCACAAGAGAAGATCAGCCATGGCAGGGAGGGAAGAACACTGCACTTGGAACCAAGAGACCTGGATTCAAGGTCTTTGTTCTACCACTTACCAATTTCATAAACTCTGAGAAGCCCCTCACTTGTAATTCTCATTTTTGTCTTTTGCAAAAACAAACAAACAAACAAACAAGCAAACTGGAAATAGCTACAAATTAAGTGAGAAGCTGCATAAAATGCCTGAAACATGATAGAATGGACCATTATTCCATAATGGTCACTTTAAATCTTACTCTGACCTTGAAGTCACTTATCTTTCTTGCGCCTCAGTTTATTCATGTGTAAAGGTTGGACCTAAGTGAACCCTGAAGGTCTTTCCAGCTCTAACATGTTTGTATCTATGAAGAAGTGGTGAATTTGGTTTGTACATGTCAAATGCAAAAGTTTCCTGGTCAAGTTGTTAACACAGATCAAGTCTCTAAAGAAGTAGTTCTCAAAGGGTCACTCCAGTCTTGGGTGGGGGGTACTGAGGAAATCAATGGGTAGTCTTAGTTGCCAAAAATTATGGCAAGACACTACTGACTTTAGAGGACAGGAACAAGAGATGCCATGATGTGTGCTATGTGTGCAGTACAAATGCAACAATGAATTGTCCTGTGTGGCTTTCACATGTTTCCCTACATAGACAAGTAGGATATCGGTTCTCAAAGCATGGTCTGGGGACCTCTGGAGAGCCCTTAGACCATCTCAGGCATGATCATGGTCTAAATTGTTTTCACAGTGATACCATCATACTATTTGCAGTTTTTACTGAGTTGACACTTACAGTGATGAGACAAAAAGGAACTGTGGATAAAAATGTTGGTGCCTTGCACAAATCAAGGTAATAGCACTAAGCTGTATTGCACTAGTGATCACTGCATTCTTCACTACCATGCACTTGTAGTTAAACTAACAAACAAAAACAACAAAACCCTCCATTTTCATTTTCGAATGTCCTTGGTGAAATAATAAAATTTATTAACTCTAATTTATTAACTTCATTAACTCTCGACTCTTGAGTACACACTTTATACTATTTTGTCTGACAAAATGCTACAGATCAAAATACAATTTGTTTGAGTTGCAAGCTGAACTAGCCATGTTTTTCATGGAATACCATTTTTACCTGAGAAAACAACAGGAAGACAAACTAGGATTATTTAGATAGGTATCCTGCAGACCATTTTCTCAAAAACCAATACTTTCTTGCTTATTTCCAAGAAGACAAAAAAGTACATGTTACAGAAAATAACTTTTAAACATTCAAGAAAGAATTAGAATTGTGGGAAATTCGTACCCGCCACCATGAGCTTGATACCTTTTCAGCACTTGATCTGCTAAGATTGGTGGCAATATTAGTGAATGTGATTTATTGATTTTGTATGATGAAATGTGTCACCACTTGGAAGATCTGTATAACCTAGTGAGCTAATACTTCACAAATGACCAGTGTACAATGTTACAAAATCATGCTTGGTTAAAAAAAAAAAAAAAAAAGATCGATTCAAAGTACAAGATAGACCAACGGAATTTAATGGAACAGAGTACAAAATATTCATTGATATGATTTCAGATCCCACTTTGAATAGCCTTTAAGAAACTACCACTATCTTTCTTATCAAAGAAAATTATCCACAATACCTGAAAAGTCTACTATAGCACTTCTACAATAAATCCAAATACATATCAGTTTAAGTCTGGATTTTCTTCAAAAACTTCAAGCAATGGGGCGCCTAGGTAGCTCTGTCGGTTGAGTGACCGACTTCAGCTCAGGTCATGATCTCACGGTTTGTGAGTTGGAGCCCCGCGTTGGGCTCTATGCTGACAGCTCAGAGCCTGGAGCCTGCTTCAGATTCTGTGTTTCCCTGTCTCTCTGCCCCTCCCCCACTCATGCTCTGTCTCTCTCTGTCTCAGAAATAAATAAACATAAAAAAAAATAAACTTCAAGCAAAATACCATATTGCAATAGATTGGATACATAAGCAGATAAAGGAATATAGTTGTGTTTGATTAAGCTAGGTATCACAGAGATTTGCAAAACTGTCAAATATGCTACTCTTGTCACCAAATTCTCTTTTGTTTGGGGAGATGTAATTACTTCTAATAAAATGTTATTTATGTTAACATGTAATTGTATTATTGCTATTTTAAAATAAATCATAAATATTGTTAAAATTTTGTTTTAATTTCTAATACAGTAAATATCAATAGCTATAACCCACATGAGCAAATGCTCCTGAGGTCCTCAAAGAGCTTCTGAGACCAAAAAGTTTGCAAACCACTGACACAGGAAAACATTCAATTATGTAAGCCTAGAATTTGACTCTATTTTATATATAAATGCCAAGTACTTCTGTATCTCCTAAAGTATACCAACTTCCTGGAATGCAACTAGCAAGTGAATCAGTGGCGGATTGTATGTTTCTTGGTTTAAAACTTGACCAAGATCTTCTGACCATTTCATAAAGTCACACCACCAAGGGCAACACGAGTCATGATATTAGAGTTGCTGACACAGTACACCTGTATTTTCTGGCTTTGTAGTTGTGTCATCCCTGTGATTGTTTGGTAAGGCACAACTTAAGACACTTCATTTTGTCTTCCGATATAGTTGTGCCCAAGGATTTGCATACTGAAATACATACTGTACTATTAATTTTCCTTATATTTTATAATACAGTTAAGACATTTTTAAATCATGTATGTAGATAATTTACATTGTTTATGAATTTCATAATAGTAAAAAGGACATTAGAAAATATTTGTTATGAAAGGGGCACTGGGTCTGGTATGTTGAGAATCACTGCTCAGAGGCTGGTATGAGAGATTTGAGGATTATCTTCATAGAGTGGATAGATGAAGCCACAGGGAGGAGTCATCTTATGATATGTCTCATTCAGAGTTCCATGCCTTTAAAAGTGATGGAAGGGGGCCCCTGGGTGGCTCAGTCGGTTGAGCGTCTGACTTCAGCTCGGGTCATGATCTCACAGTCTGTGAGTTCGAGCCCTGCGTCGGGCTCTGTGCTGACAGCTCAGAGCCCGGAGCCTGTTTCAGATCCTGTGTCTCCTCTCTCTCTGACCCTCCCCCATTCATGCTCTGTCTCTGTCTCAAAAATAAATAAACATTAAAAAATTTAAAAAAAAAAGAAGAAAAAAAAAGTGATGGAAGAATTAACCACTGGGTAGAAGATGTCCCAAAAGAATGCTGCTTATGAAAGTTTGTCCAAAGTTTCCCAGCAATGTGCTACGTCATTGTCAATCTCTGACTCTAATCTCCCATTTGCCCGCCAACTCCTGTACATATGCTTTTTCTCCTTGGACTTGTTTCCTTGCTTGAATCAACAGATTATCACATCCCACTTCCAAACCCACTCTACTAGCCACACTTTCCTGGACACTTGACCCCAGCCCACCCTGGTTTGGAGCTCTACTATAGCTGGACTTTAGCTCTAGAAAACGACCTTGACACCCGACCACAGAAAAAACTGGAGATCAAAGAGGGCAAGTATAAAAAGCAGAAATATGAAAACAATGAAATTCTTTGAGAAGACAAGAGGTTAAGCTCTTGCTACACAGCACCTTCCAGTGCCAGTTAAGTCTGTTTCTCTCTCCCATGAGTTCTGAAATTCATTCAGTTTCACATTTTTATAAAATGGCAAAATGTCTCAGCCTCTTAGCCCATGATTAAAATCCAGTTGTTTATTTATAGGGCCATTTGTTGCTGAAACCTCTCCTTAAAAAAAAATAATAATTGCTTCTCAAGATGGTTTTCCTCTATCTGCCAGAAGATGTCATTTTGGGATGAGGCCATTCAAACTTACTCAAATCTGAGCGATAACTCAGCTAAAATGAGGTCAATGTAAATGACTACCCACAACGGGGGAAAAACCTGTTAAATTAAATCCAGAGTAAGTACCAACATATCATGTAGTGAGAGTTACATGTGTCAAATGAAGGAGTGTTATGAGGATTAATGAGTCCGTTATTAAAAAACGCTTTGGGATTCTTGGATGAATGGCATTGTTGAAAGTGGGGGTAGGGCTGGGATTTACAGATTGTAGCTATATCAAGACCTTGTACCTGACTCTGGGGAAACATGGAGAAAGCAATGGAAGAACTTAAAACAGATTTTTTTTTTTTTTACTGATTGTTGTATTTTATATTACACTTAGCAATCCAAATACTTCATTTAGCAAAATATATGGGTAGATGCAAGTGTCTACTTTGCAAAGTTCTACGAAAAGTAATGTAAGCTCATCTGAGAATCTCAACATTATGTTGTAGTTTATGAAAGAAACACTGGAGCAACAGCAAGAACCAATTCAGAACGAACTTATCCTTACCCCCCAGCCCCGCCACACACCCCCCCCACCCCACTGGTGGTGTGTGTAATAGGCAAATGCCAAAGATGGAGAATGTTAAGGAATTCTCTGTTGGGGAAGTACAGACTAAGCCAGAGGCAATGATAGGATTACAGGCTGTTTCCCCACAATGTTTGATGTTGTCATGGATAGTGGAAAATGCAGTCAATCTCCTGGTTGTTTCTAAATGCCTGCAAGTCTCAGCGAGGCTTCCAGATGACTGATGTTGTTTTTTTCTTTTTCACCTGGAAGTTTTCACTTTGTAAAATGTGAGTCTGAGATCTCATCCTTTGAAATCTATATAAAAGTGTCTCATCTCAAGTCTCCTATCACCGTTTTTACAGGGTCTGCCACCCTAAATAGCTCTCTGTGACTTCCCAGGGGCTGAGTCTTCGTGGTCTCCTTTGGCTGTGAGCTCCTGTTGTACCTTGATCCTCCCTCAGTCTTCTGCTGCTATTTACCTCCCATCCTCACCAATCTAGCCATGGAGTCTAGGTCTTTTCCTGGACTTCTCCAAAGCCTGCTGACCTAAAGCATTCAATGGGTAGCAGCACATTTTACTGGGCAGTTGGGCAAACAAATGGCATTTAACTGACAGAAACAAAGACAATTTGAAATTACATTAATAGATACTCCTGTCCCCAGAGTTCCCCAGTCACCCTAGCACCAAGAATTGCCCATTGGCCACTTTTCTCCTTAAGTTTCAGTCTCCTGCAATGCCACTTGGCTCCAGGGTCTGTCTCTGCCCTCCTCTGCCTCCCTTCTCCTCTTCTCTTTCCTACTTCCAAACTCCTATTCATTTTCTATACAGAGCTGTTCAGCTACTTCTTTGTGATCTCCTTCTAATCCAGGCTCTCAAAGCATCATCTTCCATCCTTGATGCAAGTTATCAAGGTGTTTTCCTGATTAAAACCATCTGTTCCAGAAAGGAATGAAAATAATTCTTTTCCCAAAAAAGATTCTGTTGCCTCACATGCAGAAGCCTTGACCACACTGCAACCACCTAGGGCCTTTGGAGGGAGTCCTAGGCACCAGGTACTTTTCTTTCCTTGCCACTTCCTGGTGAGGCACTTCAACCAGCCAGTGCCTGCTTGTCATCCATGGACATGATGTCCACTTCATGTCTAGCAGAAGTGACATCATCCATGCTGAACTCCATCCAAACTATATTGTATGCATCCCTCTTGAACACTGATATATTCATGATTTTAAATGTCCCAACAGTAAAAGAGATATCTCACGGCAGAAAATTATAGATTCCAATATGGAATACCACTGAGCCTGTTCAGAGAGGAAGGAAGAGATCCCTAGATTGAAGAGATCAAAAGAATCATTTGTTTATTTGTGGGTGGGGTTTTTTTTGAGTTAGAACTTTTTATAACTGAATTTATTATTTGCAATAGATAATATATGCACAAGGTATAAAATTCAAAAGGTACAAAAGGGTATAGAGTGAAAAATAACTCTTCTCTGTCTTGTCTCATAATTTTCTAGCCCCCCTTCCCAGAGGCAAGCCCAGGTAACAGTTTCTTCTGCATCCTCCCAAAGATTTTCTGTGCATTTACAAACATAGATATTTGTTTATTTTTTTCCTTAGCTTGTTCCCACTCTGTATATTCTTCTGCTCTTAATTTTCTTAATGTTTATTTATTTTTGAGAGAGACAGAGACAGAGACAGAGCACGAGTGAGGGAGGGGCACAGAGAGAGGGAGAGACAGAATTTGAAGCAGGCTCCAGGCTCTGAGCTGTCAGCACAGAGCTTGATGTGGGGGTTGAACCCACAAACTGTGAGATCATGACCTGAGCTGAAGTCAGACGTTTAACTGACCAAGCCACCCAGGTGCCCCTCTTTATTTTTTCATTTACCAACGTATCTTGTAGATCATTCCTCATTAGTAGATAGATTATAGTAAATAGATTATTTCTATTGGCTCCATTGTTTTATATTATATGTATCTACCATAATTTAGTCAACCATTGATGGACATTTAAGTGGTTTCAGTATCTTCCTAGTATGAACATTCTTGCAATGAATTCCCTTGTGGATATGGTATTTTAACCATGTGCAATATATTTATAGGATAAATACTTTGAAATGAAACTCTTAGGCTAAATTGTATGTGTGTATTTTAACTTTATTAGATACTGTCCTATTGCCCTCCATAGATTCACTAATTTGCCCTCCAGCAATGTGTTGAAGAGACTCAAATTTATCTGCACTTTAAAAGATGGGTAAGAGTTTGAACGACCTATAAAAGGGTGAGCAGAATTCTGCTAAAGAGAAGTGGCTTACTCCTGGTCCATAAGCACCTTGAAAGCAACTATGCTGTTTATCATCATATCTTCCAGCCCCTAGCACAATGTCTGGTGTGTGTAAATATGCATGTAGTTGTTGATAAGTGAATGGTACCATAACAGTTTAGAGGTGGGATCTAAACTTAGGCTGTCTGAGGGGGAGAGAGTAGTTCAAATGACCTAAGGTGCATGTATTACAGGGGAGAAGTGGCCAAAAAAAAGTTGAAAATGTGAATTGTTTCTTTTTTGTCATCACCCAGGAAATAATTTTTCCTCTAGCCATTGTTATAGTCAGGATGAAAAGAGAAAATATGGTAAAATCTACCTTGGATATTATAAACTTCCATGAGAAAAAAATATTGATCATATCATCCTAGAAAGAACATTGACTCTGCTATTTTTCCAAGCAGCAATCATTAGTTTTGTCAATATGTAGCCATTGGATCAGGATGTTTTAAGTCCAGACTAATGGTCTTGGCTGCCCTTAAGGTCAGGCCAATTGTTGGGGCTGCCTCACTGGCCAGCAATCCATCCTGATCTCAGCATTTGGAGATATGATACAGATGAGTTTTTCTGTGGTCAGCCACTCCAAATGTGTGGAGACAACCCAACACTATAATGGGAATGGAATTCATGAATTCAGTTATTGGTTTAACAATATTTATTAGAAGGTAGGTAAGCTGATGATATAGAGATTATGGAAAGGTTTTATGCACACACATGCATACACACACAGAGAAAGTTATACATATAATTCATTAAATGCTATCATCTGCCAAGCAGTGTCCTTAACAGCATTGCTAGGTTTCACAACTATAGCTTAAAGTATGCTCGACCCATTTTACAGACAAGGAAACTGACTTCTTAATCAGTGAATTGATTCTCTTGTGATCACTCAACTAATAAAATGAAGAAGTGAGAATTCATGCCTAAGTATATGAGGCTCTAAACTCATATTGCTACTATACGGTTAGACTTGAATTGCAAGCATGAACTAATGCCATGGGCCATTCCCATTCTTGCCACTATCACACATTTCTTTCTTCAGAGGCTGTCTCACTGAGTCAATGACATGGCAGCATTTATAACACACAGTTAAATCTCAGTCTCACTCACATGCAGTCCAATTCCTCTGAGTCACCAGTGTTATATCCTTTCTGCAGAAAGAATGGAGTAGGCTTCAGATCTAGTAATGGTACAATTGTAGTGCACGACTTTCTTTCCAGAACACATCTGATCACCCTGGACATTGGGGGTATTTCAGCATTTATACTCTACATTTATCACAATATGTTGCCTGCAATGTTTTTTTTCTCTCTCTCCCTCTCTTCTTTTTTTCCAGTACCTGGCTCATTAAAGAGACCACGAGTCATTTTAAAACCAAATTGAGTTTAAATACATTTCCTTGACACATCTGTTTTGTTAAATGTATCCCACGAAACCAACATTAAAAGCCAATGCCATTAAGAGGGCATAAGGTAAGCTCATTTAGTTGACCAAATTGTATAACACAATGAATTAATATGGTAATACGCCTTTGGAGACCAGCAGCAGATAATGGAGGTGAACAGAGGAGCTCCAGCCTGGTTTTGGAAAAGCAAAAGCAATTCATCATTATTCTGTAACAATATAGGAGAACATTTCTCATTTCCCACTCGCCTGCCCCCATCTGAAAACCTTTTGGTTGTACTTTTTGAACACCAACTTCAACCAGCATGACTTTGCTCATTCAGACTGCTGCATTGTGGCGACCCAAAGAATTCTCTTATTTGTGCTTTGAACCAGCAGTAAATAAGTGAAGATTCCAGTTGTAGGTAAGAGTTGGTGGGACATGCATCTGTGAGAGCCATGCCCTTGTCATTCTGCAGAACAACTAGCAAAATTATTCTCCAAATAGAAGGCAAAATCAGGGAGCAAAGAGAAGTGGGTAGAACAGAAATACTAGCAAAGATTCTGGCCATCCTTCCCTCAGAATTAAGCTTTAGAAATGATGTATTACATAAACTGACAGTCGTTTCTTGGACTCAATCCTTCTCCCTGTAGCTTGGATTTCTGTTTCTATCCTGCCAGAAAGAAACTAATTAAAGCTTATTGTGTCTGGTCAGCAAGAATGTATCCCCTAGCTGCTTACAAACAAAAACAAAAAACAAACAAGAAAATGCCAACTATCTCAATAACATTTTCCCTCAACTATAAAATTAGATATGTTCATTAGAGAAAATTTTAGAAAACACAGGACAGCACAAAGGAGAAAATGCAAAATCATTTATAACCTCTATGCTCAGAGATACCACTATTAATATTTTAGCATATTTATATCTCTTTCACATACCATTAAATAGCCTTCAAACATAGGATTTTAATTGCTATATAAAATGATTTTTTTTTAATTTTTCAACGTTTTTTATTTATTTTTGGGACAGAGAGAGACAGAGCATGAACGGGGGAGGGGCAGAGAGAGAGGGAGACACAGAATCGGAAACAGGCTCCAGGCTCCGAGCCATCAGCCCAGAGCCCGACGCAGGGCTCGAACTCACAGACCGCGAGATCGTGACCTGGCTGAAGTCGGAGGCTCAACCGACTGCGCCACCCAGGCGCCCCTAAAATGATTTTTTAAAACTTATGAGGTTGAACATTTAGGTTTTTAATTTCGTTTTCAATTACAAACAAAGCTATAACAAACAATTGTCCATAAACCTTCTGCCCAGTTTCACTTTCTATTAGGACATATTCCTAGAATGGCATTCCTGGGCCTGGGGTGTGAAGAATTTTAGAGCTCCCATGTTAAATCCACCACCCTTAAATCCTCATCCTTGTTGGCCTCTCAGCAACTCCCAACACTACAAGGAGTAGTTGACCACTACTCCTTTCCTCCTTTGCTCTGTGACACCGAGTTTTCCCAATTCCCACTTACCTCTTGCTCACAGTCACTTTCTGGGTCCCCTCCTCTGTCTCACCGTCAGCGTTGAAGTTCCTTGGGTTTCCATCCTATGCCCTCTCCTCCTCTGTATCTATACTTTCTCTGAGTCTATCTACTCTCAGGATTTCACTAACAGTTCCTATCTCTAAAATCCCCAATTAAAACATCTGTCCCGGCTCCCTCTTCGGCATCTAAAATGCACACCCTAGATTCCTGGACTTCTCCCACTTCAATGCTCACAGGCCTTTCAAACCCCCAATATTATCACACCAATTCTTTTGTCTGTTTTAGAAGAAGGATAGATAATAGGAACAGTATGCACCATTTTCTTGTTCTTGATTATAATGGGAATGTCTCCTGTGTAGTGCGTTTAGCAAGATGTTGCTTGTTGGTCTGAAATAGAAATTTTGATCTTATGAAACTGTACAAAGGAAGACCTTTCCTTCCTGGTATTTGGGCTCCACCATATGTTTGCAGTGTGTAATCCTACCACGCAGTCTGACCCTGTGCCTTTATCAATGATCTTAGCTTTGGGTGGTAAAATTAACCAGTGCACAGGGGTGCCTGGGTGGCTCAGTCAGTTAAGCATCTGACTTCAGCTCAGGTCATGATCTCACAGTTCATGAGTTCGAGTCCTGCTGTGCTGACACCTCAGAGCCTGGAGCCTGCTTCAGATTTTGTGTCTCCCTCTCTCTCTGTCCTCGAAACTAAGTGCAGACTGAATAAACAGCATTTTAAAACGCTACTAAATTAAACCTAGTGTTTTCTCATTCTGTGTCTTTTCAATCAACAGATTCTAAAAGCCCAAGAATTATCATGTGGGAGTACATGACATCTTTTTAAGAGTAAATGAAATCTTCAAAGCCAAAATTGATCTGGTCCAATCCCTTCATTTTATAGATGAGGCCTGGGTAAGTTAAGTGACTTACTTAGGGTCACTTATTGAATTAATAACTGGGATGGATCTAAATATTTGTACTCCTGATTATACATCAAAGGCTTTTTCTACTAGATTCCTTTCTAAGGAATGTCAAACTCAAAACATGGCTTTATGCTTTCAGATTGGCTTCATTTGACGTGGGTTTTTTGGTTTTTGGTTTTTGGTGTGTGTGTGTGTGTGTGTGTGTGTGTGTGTGTGTGTGTAATTAGTGATAGCTAAACACAAATATCCTAGAGAAGCTGAAAAAACAGCTGGTCTTCAGAAAATAATTATTATTAGATTTTCTTAAAACACTTATAATGGAAGGGACGCCTGGGTGGCTCGGTCGGTTGAGTGTCCGACTTCGGCTCAGGTCATGATCTCACAGTTCGTGGGTTCGAGCCCCACATCAGGCTCTGTGCTGATGGCTTAGAGCCTGGAGTCTGCTTCAAATTCTATGTCTCCCTCTCCCTCTGCTCCTCCCTCGCTCATGCTCTGTCTCTCTCTCCTTCAAAAGTAAATAAAAACATTGAAAAAAATTAAAAAAAAAACACTTATAATGGAAAAAATGCCTTTTTTTCTTTGTAAGCCACCTTAGGACAATGACAACAAAGTCTCCATGATTATGACCTGCTGTTCTCTCTTGCAAGCATATACTTACCCTGGTAGAGACCACATTTCCCAGCCTCCCTGTGGCCAGGCGTGTCTGTGAAATTAATGTGACCAAGTACTGTCAATAGAATGTGAACAAAAGTGACGTGTGCTTCACTTGCTTGGAAGGAGATTTCTTTTTTTGGATTTTTTTTTCTGACTTTTCTCCTTCCCATTAGCTGGCATATGAACATCTCTGACACGGCTTTGGTTTAGCAGACAAAATTAATGCCCCCACATTATGGTAGAGCAAAAATAGGCCAGGTACCAAGGTATCTGGGTGGCTGCATGGAGCATAACTGCCCATCAGCCTGGATTATTAAAGCTTTGGCCCATGTCACTCGTACTTTGGGGACACTTTGTTATAATCATTCTGTCTCTACTATAACTTATACAGTTAGAAAATTCTTTTGCCCTGTGTGGGCAATGAGGAAAAAAATTAAGTCATCAGCTTGCCCCACTGGCCAAGATATATTTAATTTCAGATTAGTCTGTACAGTATCTGACTGAGGGAGAAAAATGTCAACTCTGTGTTTTTGGATCAAAAGGGTGGGTCTGATTCATGTTATAAAAGTAAGCCATAGATGTCTAACCCGTATTTTAGGGATCTCCATCACCTAACAAACATTAAAAAAGAAAAAAAGAACCCCCCAAAAAACAAAAAAACTCTCCTCCTGTTTTCATAATTCCTAGTGAAAGAATTATGTGAGCAGGCAGAGAAAAAAACAAACAAACATGAGAACCCTGCTGTGCATTTCATTGAAAAAATATTTATACTTCTAAAATCTTGATACAAAGACACTAATTTAAATCATATTTGTCATTATTAAAATATTTTCATGTTGATCTTTTAAACTACTCTTGCTACTCCCTCCTTTACACTAAGGGAGCTTTGTAATAGGCCTTCTGGGAAGGAGATAGGGAATTCTAGGTCCCTTTCCCCTTTGCCAAATCCTTGAATGCCCAATCTGACCTTGTATCTGAACTCATACCCAGCCACAGTTGAATTGGGAGAAGAGGGCCTATAAATAAATTTGGGTGCCCAGGTCTTCCTGAGAAATAAAGTGTTCCCTGGTGACCCCTCTTCTCAAGGACACAAGAGCCTGAAAGCAATGCTTTTAATGCCCCTGCCAGCCACCAAATTGATGTGAGGATGGGAAGCTCTACAGAGCCCATCTCTATAGAGATGTTCACCTCTCCTTTCCTCTCTTTCTCCATCTTACAAAGTAAAACCAAAACCAAGGTCCACTCTTATCCTGGAAAGTACCACCCCTACCCACTGGGCATCTCCAGGGACGATGGATTAAATGAAGCCTCCTAGGGGTGCCCGGGTGACTCAGTTGTTGGGTGACTGACCAGCTCAGCTCATGATCTTGCGGTTGTTGGGTTCGAGCCACGCATTGGGCTCTGTGCTGACAGCTCGGAGTCTGGAGCCTGCTTCAGATTCTGTGTCTCCCTCTCTCTCTGCCCATCCCCCACTCGTGCTCTGTTTCTCTCTCTCTCTCAAAAATAAACGAACGTTAAATGAAGCCTCCTATTCCTTTCCGGCTTAAAAATCTCATACTTCCATATTTCTAATTGGATATTTTTTTCTCTCCAACGGGGAATAAGACTGCTCCCCCCATCTGCTCTGTCTACCTGAATCTCTCTTTCTCAGCCTATTTATAACTCCCATTGTTCCCCAAAGGACTGAAGGTGATTGAGTGCTCTTTAACACAGAGTACCTCTTTTTGTCCTTGTCCAAACATTCAGCTAATGTCCTGTTTTTAAGTTAGTGATTTGAAATTAGTTGATCTGAAATCCACAGTCTGTCTTTGTCATTTAAAAAAAGCGGGGTGGGGGGGGCACTGGGTGGCTCAGTTGGTTGAGCGTCCAACTTCGGCTCAGGTCATCAGATCTCGCAGTCCCTGTGTCAGCAGCACAGAGCCTGGAGCTTGTTTCAGATTCTGTGTCTCCCTCTTCTCTCTGCCCCTCTCCCACTCGCTTTCTTTCTCTCTCTCTCTCTCTCTCTCAAAAATAAATAAACATTTTTTAAAAAATTAAACAAACAAACAAAAAAAGAATTGCTATTGTAAATGTGTTCCCATACCCCCCTACCAACATGTGAAACAGACAGACTGAGTCAATTTTGGTCCATTGCTCCCGTCTAAGTGCAGAAATATGTAATAGAGAAACCACCACCTCAAACTATAGGGAAAGGATTTCTTAGCTCTTTTTAAGTTTTTCTACTCTGATCCAGGGATGTTCAGGAACTTTCCAATCACTGTCTAAAGGAATTGAAAGTTCTTCACAGAATATAACCTTCTCCTGCTGCTACTACTGGCCCAGTCAGTACCCACCAATAATCGCTAATTCAGTGTTTTGAAAATGAGATGATACTGAAACATTTTTAAGACTGTGGTATGACAGGCAAAAAATAATAATTTGTAATAGAATTCTGTTCACAATCTGTTTATATTAGTTTAAAGGCTGAATTGACTGGCATATCTTCAAAGAAACAGCAGTTAAGGACACCATTATTTGATTGCTTTGTAATAGTGAGCAAGTCTGTGAAAAACTTTTTTTTTCCTCACTCAATTCTGTCTTAAAACCATCCCTTATGTAGAGACAACACTTTTGACTGACTTTAATCAGGTTAATTATCCTCCCAAAATTTAATGATTGGATTTTGCATAATATAAGGAGCTGACACTACCTAAATCTCATGTCATATTATAGACTGATACAATAGGTCTCAGGGAGATGAGTATTAGAACTTTGGGTGGGATATTGGGTGAACGGTGCCAAAAATCATGTAAATACATAGTTCCAGTTAATTTATTTTTAAGCTCATCCTCTCCATCTAATCCAGACTCCAACTTGGATCATAGAAATCTCTTCCTTCCTTTTCTGGCGGAAACAAAAGTCAACACAGCTTCTCTCCCCAGTTATAAAATAGACAGACCAATATATTTTTGAAGACCATATTCAATGATAGTCAAGTTTAGAGATAATGTTTTATTGCAACCATTGATTATAAATAGTGCAATAATTCAAGCATTCACCTTCCTTCCATTGTTTGACCCCAAAATGTTAAGTATAAATATGTGATGCTCCTCTGGACAAATGAGATTTCAGGAAGCAGAATTGCTTTATGATCAAACTAAAACCTATTTAATAAAAAGCCTTTAGTAGAGCTGTGGTTTAAAGCCAGTCAAAAGCAATGACATATGATAAATGTTCTACTTCAAACGTGCACATTATAATCAAATCATAAGGATAATTCAACCCAATGCTTGAATTGTTCCTGTGTTCACCATTTATATGTTGAAACTCCATATCATACTCAGAACTAAGGAGGAATCGACATATTTTTTTAAAAAGTATTGCTTTTCTTACTTCAGATGGAGGGAGGTTGGCTGCCTCTATTCACATTGCGAAAACACACACACACACACACACACACACACCCCACATCACAGCTAACTCTATATATACTTCCCAAGTGACTTCAGGAGCTCATTTAGAAAGATGTATTACAGAATTCATGCATTCTTTAGGAAAAAATCCTGAACCTTCCATTTTTAATAGTTAAACGATCCTTATTTCTGAAGTCAACTGTGAATACTTATGCAAGCTTCAAGTTAAAAACTTAAAGAGAAACATTTGCTAAGTCATTGTCATACTATGGATCAAGTTTGATCCATCTCAATGATTTGAGACCACCTAAATTATTAGTGATACCTTAAGTCCAAGACTGAACCAGGTAGTGTTTCCAAATTCCCTATAGATATTAATCATAATTCAGGATATGAAATTAGAATTCCAGAAATTCTGTGGAATTCCCACAAATCATAAACTATTCTTAAAATCCTTTCAATATTCCTCATATACTTGGCTCATTATCATGGATATCTTAAAAATTGTTTAATTAATAAGAAATATTACCTTTAGCAGTATTTATGAAGAGCTGTAGCCTACAGAAAATATTAGAACATTAGAAAACACCAGCAAACATTATTGGTTAATATTTTTAAATAAAATTCAGATCTCTTAGGAAAATCAATAGCACTAAACAGAATCAAAGACTAAATTGCCTATTCAAGATCATAGTTTGCTTCCCAAACTCATTATTTCTTGGAACACCGTTACTCATAGGATTTGTATAAAGTATACTATGGGATTAATATTTATTTTATTTGCAAGAATGAATCACCGTTAGCAGCAGGCTGGCCCATGAGCACACACTAATCATGACCTCAGCTACAAGCAAGCCTGGCTGATTAGATTGTGACACTTCTCCTCTGTGCTCCTAACCAGGTTCCGAGAAGTATCAACTTTAACCTTAGAATTTACATGCTAACATTTCTTGCTCTTGCTTTCAATTTGATGTCAGTGGATTCTTTCTGATTGGTAGCTGCTCTATGTTCATCATTAAGCTTTAATTCTCACAGGAGAATTACACTTTTTTCCTTATTCCCAAATTCTTGACAGGATTTTCTGTGGATTTAGAAAAACATTAGTTTCCTGAATAACGTTCCAAC
Organism: Panthera uncia; assembly: GCF_023721935.1. Lineage (NCBI taxonomy): Eukaryota > Metazoa > Chordata > Mammalia > Carnivora > Felidae > Panthera > Panthera uncia. Next base: position 112,682,057 of record NC_064816.1, on the reverse strand, counting down.
AGAATTCCCACATGGACACACTAGGTTTGACAGGAGAAACAGGTCAGTGAAGTAATGCAGGGTTTCATAATGGCATTTTGCAGTACTTTTAAATGGTACCCAGGAAAACTACAAGAGTCATGGAAAATGAGTCTTCAGCCATCTTTTCTCTTAAACTTCACCACTAGCTTTCTTTTTTTTTATTTAAAAAAATTTTTTTTTCAACGTTTATTTATTTTTGGGACAGAGAGAGACAGAGCATGAACGGGGGAGGGGCAGAGAGAGAGGGAGACACAGAATCGGAAACAGGCTCCAGGCTCCGAGCCATCAGCCCAGAGCCTGACGCAGGGCTCGAACTCACGGACCGCGAGATCGTGACCTGGCTGAAGTCGGACGCTTAACCGACTGCGCCACCCAGGCGCCCCACCACTAGCTTTCTAACCCTCACCCCCTTCAGCACCATACAGACAGCATCTCTCTTCCCTAATACTAAATCCCCTGGGAACTTCACTTGGATCCAACTCATTTCTAGTCACTAAACTGATTCTGGCAAGACTAGGCCCAGAACTTGGGGTCCAAACCATGCTCCACAGTACCCTCTGAACTTAGAGAACACCAGAGAAATGCTTGGGGGTAGGGCACACGCAGCCCCTCGTCTCTGCTTTCAGCCAGCCGCACTACATCTATCAGTTTCACATAGTTGGACTTTGCAAGGATTTATTGTTTGTTTAAAGGAACAGTTCTACTGCTAAAAAAGAAACCATAGACGCTGACTCAGAGTATCACAGAAGGCTTTAGTGACCCATGGTGGGACACATCTCTGGGAGACTGAAGTCAGTTTCAGAGCAAAGCTTACAAATCCAGTGCAGGATTGGGCCATAGGAAAGTAGTGTGTGGGTACCAGAGCCCAGCCAGGGCGATCTCCTCTCTACTCAAACCTGGGTGATAAGCATGGAAGGACTTCACAAGACCCACCATGGACTGAACCAGACCTTCTTGGTCTTTCTGGCCATGGATTACCCACTTGAACCATTCCAGTAGGCCAAGAACAAAGCCAAAAATAGAAAGGCCTGGAAACTCTCAATTGCTTTGTATTTTTCTAAGTCTTTTTCCCCTAAAATGAGTTTCATGCGATATTGCAAACATTTCCATGGGGATTACAAACTGGGGCTCCTCATCCTTATTGTCCTCCTCTTTCTCTTCCGCCTTCCTCTTTCTTTTCCTCCTTCTTGCCTCTGCTGTTGCTACAACTCATTCTGCTTCTGCTTTTTTTTCCTAAGGAACAGAATCATTTCACTTCCTCAGCTGTCATCGAGACCACAGTCTACTTTGCCAGCCAATCAGCTTAGACTCACTCTCTCCCTTCCTCCTGGGTCCCATTCCTTCGAAGTTCCAGGCCAGTAACTGACACAACTGCACTTTCTCTGCCGCATACCCTTGCTCACACTGAGCCTTGAGAATGGGTGTCCTTCCACACAAAATCTCTACCTGGTGAGAGCCAACTTGCTCTCAAGTCTCTGCTCACACACACTTGAGCTGCCAATATTCCCCAAAGTCACTTCAGTCCTCCTGAAAGTGGAATGATCCATCATGGCACATAACACTCTGCCTTACATATAACACATTCTCAACAAATATAAGGAAGTAATCAAACTGAACCTCCCACTCCCCAAACACACAAAATGCTCTTTATGTAGCAGGCTAGGTTATTGACTGGCTAACCAAATAGGAGAAAGTGAGTTAAACATCCCAGAAGGGTTATGCTGTCTTGGGTCTTCATTTCATGGTATGCATTTTAACTCATACAAAATGAAAAGAAACAAAAAGATCCTGGATTTTATTCAAGCGGAAAATGTCCAGATTTTTTTCAAAATTTCACAGATGCTCATTTTATAAATTTTTCAAATCTTATGCTCAGCGTTGTCAGAACAAATCTCAGCAAAAACCTGATAGCTCCCTAGGGCAGCAAACTCATAGGTTGTGTCAGCAACAAGAACGTGGGGTGGGACACAATGCACGCCACTCGGAACCGCATGCCCCCTTTACTTCCTTGCCATCCAGCCCTGGTGACCTGGAATGTGGAATCTCCACAGCAGCAAGGGAATGAAAGACTGTCTCACAGAGAACAGATTAGACTGTGCAAACATATGCACTGAAGAATTCAAAACAAAAGCTGTCTTGTTGAATAAACTGCAACTTCAATGATAAAGAGGGACACAATGGGTCAATGTCCGCTGCTGCTTCAATTTCCTCTTCCGTGAAATGGGAAGAATAACTCCTTACAGGGCTGTCAAGCAGGTAAAACAACATACCTTACACACTGTGTGAAAACAGGGATTATGTCTTGTTTACAATCTTTGCCCCAGAGCCTAGCAAAATGCCTGATCAATAGGCACTCAGCATGGGGCGCCTGGGTGGCTCAGTAGGTTGAGCCACTGACTTCAGCTCAGGTCATGATCTCACAGTTTGTGAGTTCGAGCCCCATGTCGGGCTCTGTGCTGACAGCTCAGAGCCTGGAGCCTGCTTCGGATTCTGTGTCTCCCTCTCTCTCTCTCTGCCCCTCCCCCACTTGCACTCTGTCTCTGTCTCAGAAATAAATAAGCATAAAAAATTAAAAAAAAAAATAGGCACTCAGCATGTTGGGGACTCAGACAAACATGAAAATGTCCCAAGAAATGTTGGGAAGGAATTCCCACAAGGAAACACTGAGTTTGACAGAACAGGTCGGTGAAATAGTGCAGAGTTTCATAATAGCATTTTGCTGTATTGTCAAAGGGGACCCAGCAAAAGTCCTAGGAACACTGGGAATGGATGAATAAGTGGATAAATAAATGAATAAACCCTTAGCATGGGGCTTAGTATCTATTTAGAGTTTACTGAATGGAAGCTTTCAAAGTAGACTTCATAAAGAGAGTAACTCAATCCGCAGAGCACCTGCTGCTAAGTGCTTGCTGCTCTTTCAGGCCAGGTCAGGCTGAGGCTTGTATGTATGGTCCTATGGGAGGGAGGGGAAGGACTTGACCTTTAAAGCTCTGTGGTCACCTCTGCAATATACTTCATGGTGAGTTTTACCTAACTTAGTGCTGTATTTGAAGAACTCCAGAACTTTTCCTTAAACCTGCAGGGAACTAGAACATTCTGAAGAGTGGGAGCGACTTCAAAGTCCCAGATGCCTATCTTCCAGCAACTTTTTGCCCTGCTAGAGCCCTTCTAAGGCTGTTCACTCTTCCTCTTAGCACCTTCTGTCTCCCGAGAGTTAACAAAAAGACAAGGGGGTGAAGCAGGAGTCTAGGACCTCCCTGTCTTCTTGACAATCACAGGTGATTTACTTGGTTCTTTTGCCAAGTATTTACTGAGCACCTACTAAGCCAAGATCCTGAGAATACAATGGTAAACAAGACACGTTGCTGCCTCTGGCAAGGAGGTGATACAGATACTGAAGTAGGATGTGGGGATAGCAAGGCAGGGACGAGTGGTAGGACCGGAGGGGGCAGCTCTGTATGCTCGGGGATGGGCTCTGGAGTGAGCCTCTGGCATTATCTGAGAAGTATGGGGTGCTCATGTGCCCCCAAATACCTCCTCATGGGCCTGACGTCTGAACTATCATCATGCCATTAGAAAAGAGCACCAAAAACCCTGAGGCCAGCAATTCTGACCCTTCCTCTTTTAACAGATGTGACATTCGAGTCCACAGGGACTAAGTGACTTATTCGACACTGTGGAGCTAATTCAGAACAATACTAAATCCACACTCAACGCCTTGGGCCTTCCTTTCAGTGTTAACAAACCACATAGGGGTCTCCCCTTTGAATCAGAGCAGTCTCCAAAAGGGAAGGGACTGGGAGGAATCACAGCCCTTCATTGGAGCACTGTTAGTACGTCAATTCCAGTGATTCTATGCCACAAGTCACTTAACGGGGACGTCACTCTGTTCTCATGCCTCGGCAGCTACTAGCAGCTCTCACCTGCCTTTGGTTGCTGCTGTCTGACTAATCCGACATCTCTGAGACCCTGGCTTTAGAAACATAACAGCCAACACATGTATGGTGTTTGTTAGGTGCCAAATACTGATCTAAGTGCTTTTGCATGTATCAACCCATGTAATGCTAACAGCAACCTATTAAGTAGTTAGGTCCTAATATTATTCTCACTTTGCAACTGAGAAAATTGAGGCACAGAGTAATAGGTAACTTGCTCAGGGCCACAGAGCAAGTTTGTGACTGAGCTAGTTTTCAGACCCAGGCAATGAGGCCCCAGAGTCCATGCCCTTAAGTGCTACCCTATGCTTACCCCTATTATCTTCTGCTGTGTAAAAACTACTCTAAACTTAGCGGCTTAAAACAATACAAATTGGTTTTGTCCACCATTCTGTGGGTGACAACAAGCAGAAAACAGTAGAGACTGTTCATCTCTGTTCCACAATGTCTGGGGCTTCAGCTGGGGCGGCTCAAATGACTTCCCAGGGGTTATATATCTGGGGCCTCAGTTCTCCTTCACGTGCTCTATTCATGAGGTTAGCATGGGCTTCCCTACAGCATGTGGTCTCAGGGTTCCAAGACGGGGCATTCCAAAGTATCAGGGCTTACAAAGCTTCTACTTGCATAAGACTTGCTAAGTGGCCAAAATAAGTTGCATGGGCCAAGCCCAGAGTCAGTATGGAAGAGGAATACATAAATGTCAGGATGCACAGTTCAATATGGGAGAGGAATACATAAATGCCAGGATGCAGGGTTCATCTAGGACCACCAGTGGAACATCTTACTACAGCAGACAAGTAGGATGTAAAAGTGGGCTGAGAATTGCAGATCCGGGGCACCTGGGTGGCTCAGTCGGTTCGTCTGACTTTGGCTCAGGTCATGATCTCATGGTTTGTGGGTTCGAGCCCCATGTCGGGGTCTGTGCTGACAGCTGAGAGCCTGGAACCTGCTTCAGATTCTGTGTCTCCGTCTCTCTCTGCCCCTCCCCCACTCGCACTCGGTCTCTCTGTCTCTCTCAAAAATAAATAAACATTAAAAAAATTAAAAAAAAAAAAAAGAATAGCAGATCCTGGGGCAGGGTTTCTGCTTCTTCATCTTTCTATACCTTCTTTTACAGGGAACATGCTCCCTACAGGAAGAAGAAGCTGTAAGCCAGTGCATATTACATTACAGAGTGTAGGAATAAGGTTCTCTAGCCTCAGAGACAGTTGTCATTTTTGTACACAGAGGAGGGCATCTACTGATTCACAGTCTGAATTTGTTTTCACCTCATTTGAAGAGACCTGAGTTTGGTTAAGCCACAGGAGACTGAACAGGTTAATGGAAAATTTTTTTGAAAATAATAAATTTCCAGGGACTTCAAGAGGGACTACAGCTGTAACTGTTAAAATTAATAGGATAAAGTAGAACAAAAAAAGTGTCTTTAGCAAGTTTGTCACTCAATAAGGCCTGACTGGAGAACCTATTGTAAAGAGAAAAGGGTAGACACCAAGAAGTGTAACAATAAATAACTAAATTAATACTAGCTTAAGATATCATTTAAAAGAAAAAGTGAGCAGTTTAATAAATTCCAAAATTACTAGGTGAGAAGCTTGAAAAAACTACCCAAGTATCCTTTCTTTGTTCAGAAGATAATAGAACCATCTAGAAATTTCTGTCCTGTGAGTTATATTCCTACTTGTATTCCCACACTAGATGAGTCATTTCTTTCTCTACTGCTTTATTTCCTCATTTTAGCTTTCACTAACAGAGACAAAAATCCAATTTTTAATTCTAAAAGCAGTTTTTGGCCCTATTCTTCACCTAAAACCAATCAAAGTTAACCATACTGTCACAGATATTTCAATTAAAATTATATGTTCATTTCTTCTCACATATGTATATTTTTATCAATGCTACAAGCATCATTTTAACATATGAACTACTAATATGTACATCTATCTATATTGTGTGTTTATGAGCATGAACTTGCGTTTATTCTCTTCTGAAGTGTAACTAAAGTTGAATCAGGCAATGTGAGGCAAAGCTGTAAACCAGCACACAGAACGATTTGTTTGCGCTTAGAATCCACTTGTCCCAGCACCATCATTGAGACATAAAAGTACACACCCTTCAAAATACGGCTACAGTTGAGTTCAATTACGTTCACTCTCAGCCAGTTAATTAGAAAGAATTCACTCAGTAATGTCATTATGTCACCCTTGGGACTAAATACATCAGAGGGATCAGACAAAACGTGGCAGCAAGAATTTCCAGGGCTGGAGAGAGATGTGATGGTATTTTTCAGAAAGCTTTCCCAAATCAGTGTGGAGAAACTCTTGAGTCATTTTCAACCACTAACTCTTCTAATATGAGAGCCCATTGCCAGCAAGTTCGCAGAAGATCATAATTCAAGAGTTCCTTCAGAAGCTGAGTGATCTTTTGTGATTTAAGATTCCAAAAATACAAAAGAAAAGAAACATGCAATTTTTGTAAGAGCCTTGGACACGGTACTTCTAGAAATGGAGACATATCTTAGGTTCACACTGCCAATTTTCTAGAGTTCAAGTAGAGAGGTCAAATCCATACACAGAAGTTTTAAGCCTTCTCTAGTGTTCCCACATTGTGCCTGGGCACAGAATTTTGAGAAGATCTGAATCTGCTGAAGAGAGAATTTTAATTCACACCTCCTAGGAAATGTGATAACTTAACTCCACTAGAACAGTCTGCACTTTACAAAGTGCTTCCAGGTACGTGACATCATCTGATCCACATGTCTATGCTTGAAAGTGTCCCCATTTTGAGGTGAAGAACACAGGATGGGAGATTTTTAAGTGACTTATCCAAGGTCATGCCCTCATGAGTGGCAGCACTGCAAGGTGACCCCAAGTCTCCCCCTTGCTAGATGGTGCTCTTTTCATCAGACAGAGCCTCTCCCTGCCACCTCCTCTGACTCCCTTTGGTTCTTAAAAGTGTTCTTGAAAGATCATCTCCATGACTGAGAAGCTCGCGACTGGCATATTTAGTCACCTCTGTGTATCCATGGAGTAGAGATAAGTATCTTTAAAAAGATAAAATCTCTGGGGTGCCTGGGTGGCTCAGTCGGTTAAGCGGCTGACTTTGGCTCAGGTCATGATCTCGCACTCTGTGAGTTCGAGTCCCGCGTCCGGCTCTGTGCTGACAGCTCAGAGCCTGGAGCCTGTTTCAGATTCTGTGTCTCCCTCTCTCTGACCCTCCCCCATTCATGCTCTGTCTCTCTCTGTCTCAAAAATAAATAAACATTTTTAAAAAAAGATGAAAGCTCTTGGGGCGCCTGGGTGGCTCAGTTGGTTAAGTGTATGACTCTTGATTTTGGCTCAGGTCATGATCAGATGGTTCGTGATTTTGAGCCCCACATCAGGCTCCATGCTGACAGCACAGAGCCTGCTTGGGATTCTCTTTCTTCCTCTCTCTCTGCCCCTCCCTTGTTCACGCTCTCTCAGGCTTTCTTGCTCTCTCTCTCTCAAAATAAATATCTCTGATGGGGGGTGGGAGGGAGGGGAGGGTGGGTGATGGGTATTGAGGAAGGCACCTTTTGGGATGAGCACTGGGTGTTGTATGGAAACCAATTTGACAATAAACTTCATATATTGAAAAAAAAAAGAATAAAGACAGTTTTACTTAAAAAAAAAAGAAAAATGGAAATGCTGATATTAGTGATAATATATTTAAGATGTTTCTGGAAATTATCAGATAGGCCAAAAATGTTGCATCTTTCTTTTTTATAGCGAGTTTATTTTGGCTTAAGCTCATCCATTGTCTGGCCAGTTGTTGAATTAATATAATAAAAATAAAGATAATATACTGAAAAAAAATAAAAAAATAAATATCTCAATAAACTTAAAAAAAAAAGAGATGAAATCTCCTGAAATGAGCATTTTGTAATACGGTACGTCGCTGAGGATTTCTCTTCTACAGAACAGAAAGCAAGTTGAATTAGACTGGCTACTCCCGTCTGTTAGAGTTCTAAGATTCAGAGTCCCTGACTTCTTTGGGTAAAGTTTTTCTCATCTGTACAGAAGGTCTCAATTAGAAGATCTTTCAGGCCTATTCTGAGCTTAAGATTCTGTGATGATAGTTATGATCCCTAAATCTTCTTTGAGTTATGATAGCTAGAACCCCCCCTCCTCTACCCCAGCCAGAAATTACTACTATTAAGATACTTTTCTTCTTGGGAAAAGCTATCCTGAAAGGGGCTTCACAAAAGGGAAGAGAGTTAAAATTTATAATTGCCTACGCTGCTAGTTTATATATATCTCATTCAATCTAACCCTCACAATATCTTATTATTTTTATATTAGAGGAGGAAGAAAAACAGGTGCTGAGAAACTGACTAATTGGTACAACATCACAAAAGCTATTATTGACAGAGTTAGGATTCAACCTATTTGCTTTCAAAGCCCCTGTTCTCTTTCCATAAAGCTATTTTGATAATGGACAAGCGAAAGATGAGGAATACGGACAAAGATGAAGCATTATTCCTTAAATAACAAAAAAAGTAATGTGGAAGGTTGAACCCCTCAGGTAATGAGCTGTCACAGGACTGAGAATATAGATTTTATGGTCCCCTATTCCCAAATTCTGTCCAACTGAAATGCCGTGGAAGCAGAAAAAGCACTGATCTAAGAGGCAAGACAGCAGACTTCTGGCCCTTGATGTTCGAGCAAATACATTTTTAAATGCATGCTCTAAATCAGTAGCAGTTCTGCCCACAGGCTAGAAAGTAACACTAACAGTAGCTAACATTCTTGAGATGTTTGTGTTGTGCTGGGTACCGTTTAGAGCACTGTACCCGACCTTGCTTCATTTTCGTCCTTCTGACAACCTGAAAAGGTAAACCCATTTTGTGGATGAGGAAAGCAGAGTGCCTAAAAGTGATGTGGCCTCCCCAAGACTGCAGGGTAAGTGGCAGAGCTGGAATGTAAAACCAAGGAACCTGACTGCAGGTTCACAAGTGCTTAACCATTCTGCTTAGAGTACAAGGCATGTGTGTGTGTGGCTAGATGAGCATTCAGAAACGCAAATCCAAAAACGAGATTAGGGGAGAAAGTCTTCAGTGAAAAGCCAGATGCTGCACAGAGAGAAGTTCTACACAGTGTCATTATTGTATCATTTCACTTTGGCTTCTGTGAGAGACTATACTTGAGTATCCGAACATTTTGGTCAGAGCACCTGCTATGATCACCTAAAACTGCCATTTAACAGAAACCCAACAACAGTGGCTTAACTGAATCGAGGTCTATTCTTCTCATATAACAAGCAGTGCAGGGCTGCAAAGCTGCCACACTGTCTTAGGGACCTGTCCAATGGGCTCAGCTCGCCTTTCCCGGCCACTGCCCCTAAGACAGGTGCTTTCAGACTCTTGCTTGAAGAACGAATGCTGTGCGTCTCTATGCCATCTGATAGGCAGCGACTTGGCCACATGCGGCTATTTATGTTTAAATTAAGTTAAATCCAAAATTCAGCTCCTCAGTCACACTAGCCACATCTCAAGTGCTCGGCAGTCACATGGGCAGGTGGTTACTATATTGACTGGAGCAGATATAGCTCGTTTCCATCATCACTGGAAGTATTATTACACAGCACTGCTCTAGACATCACATCTGCGAACATGGCAGGAAAATGAGGAAGGGGAGAAAAGAGCTGAGTGCCAAGTGGGGCTGTTCCCTCTCAATGAGAAAACAACAGCTCTCATGGAGTCCTTACCCAGTGGAATTCTGCTTTCACTTATTTGGTCAGAATTATATCACTTGATCAGTCCTAGATGCAAAGGGAATTTTGTGAAGCGGGCCTATGTCTACCCTCCACTAAAATGGGAGCTGTAGGTAAGGAAGAGGACAGAATACTTGACTGGATAAGTAAGTAGCTGTCTTTGCCAGACTCAGCATCACATGTGAGTTGTGCTTTAAATTAGGCCAATTTACCAAACAGAATGGAAAAATCAGGCAGTAAACATCTGTCATCGCGCAGATGTGGGGCCCTGGGCATGCAAAGGCAGTAAGTCAGTGATCACTGCCACCTGGTAGTGCCTTGCAGGAATGAGTGGACAATGAAGCCGGAAAAAAAAAATGGAGACAGAAAAGTATTCATCTAGGTTTGTCCAGAAAGAGCCCTGGTTCTTGAACCCTCAGGCCTTCACCAGTTGCAGTACAACAACTGCAGACTGGTGAGCAAAGAGAGCAGCTGTGCTGTGGTGCTGGGCAGCCCATGGTCTGCCCCGTGGAGCGAACAGTGAGGCAGACTTAGCTACTGGCCGAGTGGGCAAAAGCCAACTTCTCTGGGGTGGCCGTATGGTCCAATATGGCCTCTGAAGTGCACCTCCTTACAGACCCCCTTGATGAGATGCGCACTTTTGCTGGGCTCTGGTTGTGCATGGCACAGGAGTGCTCGCCCTATGGATCCAATAGCAGAAAGAAAGCTGCAGAGAGCTTTCAGGCCCCGGGCTGACAAAGTCCTAAACTCCTACAGTAATGAATTCAAGTTTTAGTGGCATAAAAATGAGACGTAACAAACATCTGGCAGCCTGCACAGGCATTAAGGGGCTATCTTGGGATGATAGTGAGCAAGATGAAGGGGCCGCAGCTACAGGAGGGCAGACAAACAGTGCTTCAACATTTTGTCCCTGGCTAGTCTTACAGGAAAACAAAAAAATAGTTATATATAAATCTGTAAAGACAGAAGGCAATGAGCTTACATCTTTCCCCTATTGTCACTACCCCTTTGCCTGACTCCAGTTTTTGACAGATGCTTGTTTTTTGCTGTTGATAGAACAAAAGGATGACTTAGTTTTAAATGCATCAGGAGACAAGGAGGACGATTTGTTTGCCCGTAAGTAATTTTCCACAAGGAAAAGCAACGATGACACTTAGTTATTTCATCTCTAACAGATGTAAACTCATCCCCAAAAAGACATCTGGAGGCTGAAACACCAAACTGATATGTTGCATCAATGATCGTGTTAATGGCTATTTCAAAATGAGGAGATGGCAAAGAGAAGTTTGAGAACACATTTGGAGAGTAAGATCTATTGCTATCTAGGGCTTTTAAGTAAGTAAATAAACACCCAGCCCTGAAATTATGGTTCAGTGTGGGGTGAAGGATGGAAAGAGGAAAGGGAGGGAATTCTGTCTGGCATGTGCTGCAAAGCTCTGAAACTTGAGCATGAAACACTTACCTTTCCTTGAAGAGAGAGCCTCCCCATTGCTAATGCTGAGACCCATGACCGGAGTCACATTTACCAAAGAAGTTAGGGACTGATCCAGACGTATTAGTTTCCCGGGCTGCTGTAACCAATGCCACATACTGGATGGCTTAAACAACAGAAGTGTGTTGTCTCACGGTACCAGAGTCTGGAGGCACAAAATCGAAGCGTTGGTAGAGTTGGTTCCTTCTGAGGGCTGTGGGCTCTCTTTCGTATCTCACCTGTCCCATGTATCTCTGATGGCTCCTGGTGCTTTGCTGGAAATCATTGGTGTTCCTTGGCTTATGGCAGCAGAACTCTGATTATCACACAGCCTTCTCCCTCTGTGCATGTTTCTTTCTGTCCAAATCTCCACTTTTCATAGAGACACAGTCATATTGGGTTAAAGGCCACACTCATGACTGCATCTTAACCTGATCAACTGCAAAGAAAGGCCCTATTTCCAAATAAGGTCGCATGCACAGGTATCAGGGATTAAGACTTCAATGTTTTTTGCGGGGTAACATGACTCAATCTGTAACACCAGGTAATCTTGGGCAAAGAGTTACTCCCCTTTCCATCTTGTCACTATAGACCAGGCCATGTAAAAGTAAACTTGATGGTATCACTTTTGTTCCTTGGGAAATTATTAACATCGAAAAACCAGCCCCTCTCATTTTCTGGATGTTTGCAAGCTACAGCCTCTTTCTTTACAAAGTTCACATCATGTTGCTGCAATCTAGGACTCTGTATTAGAAATTTCCAATAGTGTCTCTACCTCTTCACCTTCAACCCACTCCAGAGAGTCAAGACCTTGAATTTGGAACATACTCCTGAAAGTGTACTATTTCCATTGTTTGATACCTTCCTGAATCTCATTCCAAAACTGGAAAGTTTGGATAGTCAATTCAATTCAACCAACCTTTACTGAGAAATTCATCTGTGTCAGGCATTGTGCTAGAGATATAAACGCGAACTCCATGAGTTGCCACCTGAGTACTACTGAAAGGGGAGTCCAGATGGCTGGTCCTTCCTGACCTAATCACATTCTTAGCCCTCATGAAGGGTCAGACTGGAGGGTAAGGTGGAGAGCTCTGCTTTGAAGCAGGTTGCTCTATTTTGGGGGAAGAAATGAAAGAAATTAGGTGATTTTATTTTGAGGGTTCAGATATCCTATGAGCCCAATTCCAGCTCCACATGAGTGTTCTTTTCCTGTTCTGCTACTTCAGGTCTGCTCCCAAGGGTTCTCAAACGTGGAATGGAATTGCCTTCCCTTTACCTCATCCTCTTCATTTCCTACTCTCCTCTCTCCCGAAAATAAGTGAATAAATTACAGAACAATGCTTAAATCATTTCCTATGGAAAAAAAAAGCCAAGAGATCATGGGCCAAGTGAGTGTAGGGGTGTTTTGAATTTTTTTTAATAATAACCTTCCAGAAAACAGCTCTTATGGACTCTGTTGAACACTAGTAAGTCACCCATAATTATAGCTCTTTTCAAAGCTAAATAATCTCAGTTTCTTTAACCTTCTATCCCTGGTCCTATTTTCTAACCTTCTGATTATTTGTGTTGCTCTCCTCCTGCATCCTGAGTTCTTTTAAATTTTAGAGTCAAAACTGGATGCTATAATCAAATAAGCACAGAGGTCATGTGAGTAAAAGCATTGTTGTAGCCTAAGACACATGTGGGCAGGGGCAGGGAGGGGAGGGAATATGGAGTAAACACAGCATAGGATTATAAAATGCTTAAAAAATGAAATGTGTGCTATAAATGCCAAATAGCACTGGCGCTAATTGGAGAGGCATCCCTTCGGACACGTTGGCCTGTGATATAAGGCACAGAAAACATTAGGGCTGACAATTTCTCTGTTAGGAACAACCTTGTGTCAGCAGGGTTTGGGCTGCTTACCAGGAGGATGTCAGCAGCATGACAGGTTAGCGCACAGGCCTTTACTTACAACATAATCACATTTACTCTGTGACAGCAATTTGGCCATTGGGTTCATGGGGAGCTCTGTCGGTCTTGTCGAGAGTTCTCCAACAAGTCACTTGGAAATGTGTGGCAGTAAGGACATATCATTGCTGATGCTGTCCTGCTGCGAACTCCTTTAGCCCAGAGATACTATCACAGCCTTATATTATATTCAACTTGACAAAAGTTCTACGCAGCTTTCTATGTGCTACTTATAAGGAAGCTCACTGCTTCCCAAGCTCAGCTTTCCTTGAGCACCCGGAGCCTCATAGAGACCGTTTTCCCTTCAGGGCCAAGGGGATAAACCACGGGTACTCCTCATTGCTTACTGTCTTTATTCATCCTGGTGTATTTTCTTCTTCATCTATTTCCCAAGGTAGCTAGTCTTATTCTTATTTCCTCCCATCCACAACACAAAATACTTCATGGTAAGAACGTCAACTTCCAAGAGCCATCTGCAACAAGATGGTGGACCAGAGGGTATTATGCTAAGTGACATTAGTCAGAGAAAGACAAATAAAATACGATTTCACTTATATGTGGAATCTAAAAAGCAAAACATATGAATAAACAAACAGACAAAAAGCAGAAACAGACCCATAAACACAGATAACAAACTGGTGGTTCCCAGAGGGGAGGAGTGGGGGTGGTGCAAAAAATGGGTGAAGGAGGGTAGGAGATATACAGGCTTCCAGTTATGGAATTAATAAGTCACAGGGATGAAAGGTACAACATAGGGAATATATATGGTCAGTGGAATGGTAATAGCATTGTATGGTGGCAGATGGTGGCTACACTTGTGGTGAGCATAGCATAATGTACAGATTTGTCAAATCACTATGTTGTACACCTGAAACTGATATAACATTGTGTGTCAATTATAACTTAGAAAAAAGAATATCATCTTCCAGTCTACCTTTTATTTTTTTTTAATTATTTTTTTTAATGTTTTTATTTATTTTTGAGACAGAGAGAGACCGAGCATGAGAAGGGGAGGGACAGAGAGAGAGAGGAGACACAGAATCCGAAGCAGGCTCCAGGCCCCGAGCTGTCAGCACAGAGCCCGACGCGGGGCTCGAACTCACAGACTGTGAGATCATGACCTGAGCTGAAGTCAGACACTTAACCGACTGAGCCACCCAGGTGCCCCCAGTCTACCTTTTATTTATGTTACCCCTAATTTATTCTTCATATTTCTCCTTCTCCCCACCCTCTACCCACCACCCATTTTACACACACACACACACACACACACACGTGCGTGCGCACACAATTCCCCTCTTCATACAACCATTTAGTTCCTGATTTGGGTCCCACATAAGCAAATCTACCTTGTTTTTACCTCCTATTGCAATTCATTCAAATCTCATCCCTTAAGCATCCAGGATTTATTGTGTCATTATAATCTAGAACAGAGAACAGTTTATCCAAGCACATGCACCCTCCCCTTTTCAGGCTTTCAAATTCATAGGCCTCAGTGAATGAGAAGAGATGTAATCTTGGGTAATAACAAAATTTCATGGAAATCCCCAGACATTACAGGGAGTATAAACTCAAAACAGTCAAGTACAACAACAAACACAGGATTTACAAAGATTATGGGAGAGTCTGCCCTTATTTTGCATGATACAAACAATTCTATTGACTCTTAAGTTTTCATTCCAAGACCTTCCTATATCATTCGGCATTTGATGAAGATGAAATGTTACAGGGTCACATGTCATGTCATTTATGATAACTTAGCAATGAGGTTGGTTGGGAAATAAGACCAGGCATGTGAAGCTCACAGATTTCTTTGCTGTAAATTCCCAGGACCTGTTTATAATGCACCTTTACTGAGAAAACAGCTTTGATAACATTATATAGTGTGGTTCATGGATGCTATTAACCATCTCTATTGCATGTTACAAATTTAAAAGGTTTTTAACTTTACAGACAATCCATAGGTTTATGAATTGAAAGCCACTGGAATAAATCATCCTTAGTAATGAAAAGGGAAAAGGGGGCATGATATAATTTCTATTTGTCAAGGTATAATGATGTCACCATCCATTTATCCTCTGCACTTAAAGGTTGAAGCTATTCAACAAATCTCTCCTCAGCCAAATACATCTGGTGCCTTAATGGAGGCCATGGCACAGGTTCCTGATTAGTTCACATATCACTCACCAATTAGAACAGAAGGTAAAACTTATTTTTTCCTACCATGAGCAATTCATTAGAACAATAACCTTTAATGTAATGAATAATAGCAGGACCTTAAAATTCAAAAAAAAAAAGCATGTTATCACTTTAAGATTATCTCTCTGAATAGTTTGTAGATTAAACAGATTTGCTTATGAAGACACTGTTTTTTATTCCAATCACTGTTCTGATTTTTTTTTTTTTTTGACCAGTAATTCAGTTAATCATTAGAGGACAGAATATGGGGTAAAGGGCTACTGGTCAAGTTTTACTTAAAGATAAAATATACCTATTTACAGGGCTGCCATGAACTATTGGGGATGTTGTTCACTGCTCAAGGGAGCCAATCTGAGAGCCAATATGGGTTGAAATACAGCCTTCAATTCAATAAACAGTCCTCATGCTCTGGCATTGGCTGCATTTGCTGAGGGAATGGGGCCCATGGACACGGTGTCATACAGATTAGTGGCAGCCTTAAGGAATACTAGATATAGCATGATCTTAGGAAAAACTTTGTTAATTCTGCCTTTTTGGCTGCTCACATGCTGGGAAGTACCAGGCAGCACCAACTCTTCACCTAGGACTCAGTGCCGGTTGAGTGTGAATTAAACATGCCAGAGAGCTCACTGAAATTCTGGTAGGTAGTAGAGAATATCACCCCTCAGCACTGTCCTAGGAGATCCATCCATTCCAGGTAAGAAAGTGTCTTGAGAAGTTCTTGAGGGTAAAAGTGGAGTCTAGGAATGCGAAGCTTCAGAGAAAGGGGGACAGGACTCCAAATATTAGAAGGGGAAAGGGGGGGTGCTGGGGAGGTGGAAGAGGGAGAAGGAGAGGCTCCAAAAGGAAAAAGGGAAAAGTTTAGAAAAGAGAGAAAGGAACAGCATGGTCAATTCTTCCTATTGTGCAACATGACCCCCTCTGCAAACACCTCCCAATCATCAGTGACATCTAGAAGAATCACAAGATACTTGGTACAAGTGGGTTGCTTGCAAAAAAATAATATAAAACTAGTTAAGCAATTTAATTCAGCCTCCAGGTCAAAACAGACACATCTAGTGAAGCTGCAGGTACCAGAAAATCCCCAGGGGGGTGCCTCTGATTTTCTTCCAGCCATGAAATCTGGGGCCTGAAGACAATCTGTGTTAGAACAGGAGGAATCCTCCCCCCATCCTAACATCCACATTACACTCTCTTTTACTGGGTGACAAAGAAAGATATCTATAACATAAAAATAAGGACTGAGTGCTCTACATACACCATCTCATTTAATCTTCAGAGCACTTCTCCTGGCAGATGGAATTATTCAACCCATTTTGCAGCTAAAGAAGTGGAGGCTTTGACACTGTTATATCATCTGCCCAGAGACCCTGCCCATGAGGAATGGAGCTGGCATTGGTATCCAGTACTTTCTGAATCCAGAGGGAGGCCCTATTCTTCTCTACAGGGCAATATTGTACCCAGCACCCTCTGGTAAAATACAGAAGAGGCCTTAGGGTGCTCACAGCTGCCCTGAACGGGATCACAGAGATTAAGATCCAGAGCTACACAACAAAAGCAGTGTGACAGGCTGAGAAAGTAAATGGCTCTCCTGACAGCTTTGTCTGTATAACTACATTTTCAGAGCCTGGGTCTCCAAACAAGACGTGGGTTAATTTAAAAATGTGAAGGAGGGGCTCTTGGGTGGCTCAGTTGGTTAAGCATCCGACTTCAGCTGAGATCTCATGGTTCGTGAGTTTGAGCCCCACATTGGGCTCGCTGCTGTCAGCACAGAATTCACTTTGGATCTTCTGTCCCCTCTCTCTGCCCCTCCACTGTTCATGTTCTCTCTCTCTCTCAAAAAAAAAAAAACAAATAATAATAAATAAGCATTAAAAAATGTGAAGGAAGTAGAACTTTGAAAACTTAAGTTATGGAAAAGGATGAAAAGATCCCAGTGGATCCAGTTTGGCAAACTACCAGGCAAAGAAAGGGAAGTGATCATTAACTGAATGCAAACAAATATAGAAAGGCTTTGGAGGAAAGAGAGATTCCCTCCAGCCCATGGAAAATGATTCATGAAAGCGAGCACTTTTAACAAACAAACACTTTTTTTTTTTTAATTTTTCAAAACATCATTTTGTCCTCCATACCATTTGGCTGCCTTAAAAAGCAGAATTTCCTTCACTTCTGGCTGTGGGCGGTATGGACCATGTGCTCATATTGGGGAAGCAGGGAGCAAGAGAACCAGGGACTCGGTGGTCAACTAGCTGCACACAACGAGAAGGAGGGGGGCGCCAGCCTAGTCAAACTACAGTCTTAGCATGGGTGTCCGGCTTCTCTGGGAGAATACAACTCTTTATTCCCACACCCCAGAAAAAAAGCCTGGGTCTCACTTTTCTTTGATTTTGTCTGTGGCGACCTATATCCAGGTACAAATCAGCCTAAGTCAGCAGTCTTCCCCCAAGAGTCAGAGAAAGGATGACTGTGGCCAGTGGGGTGTGGGGAGTTAGGGGGAAGGGAAAAAGAGCCAGCTTCTTGTCTGTTGAAATTTAGCAGGACTCCGGTCTTGTCTCTATGTAGGAGGTGGAGTGGACTGGGTATCCTTCCTCCAGTCCATTCCTGCTGTAGAAGCCACCTCCTGGCACTTAGGCAGGTTCCTAGCAGGGAAGACCGGGATGCCCATTGACAAGCCCGCCTCCCCCAGTATTCTGGGAAGCGTGTTTGGTGACCTGAGCCTTTCTCATGGTGAGCTTGCTTTCGCTTTTCCCCGTTTGCTCCACCAGCTCTCATACACACTTGCTTCAAGGTGCAGTGCTCACCCCTTCTTCCAGGAGTCCACCTGTAGCTTCATCTAGGCCCCAGGAATTTTTCCTTTTTCTGTACTTCTATACCACATATATAGCCTGTGACACAAAATCTGGTATTTGAATCTAATTTAGAGCTGTGGCTGTCAACCCTTAATTTTAGCTTGTATTCATATGGGTAACAGTGGTTTGTGGGGGAGACCTGCTTTTGAGGTCTGAAGACCTAGGTTCAAATCCTGCCTCTGTCCATTACTGTATGACCTTAGATAAATTCCTATAACCTCTCTTTGGAAAAGGGGAATAACAACACTTGCTCCACTCATTTACAGTTATAAGCATCCAAGGAGATCGTGTGTGTGAAAGTATATTGTAAAGTACACATGAACACTATATCATTTAAACTCTAGCTATTTCCAAGAGTCCAGGACTCATGTCTTCCAATGAAGCTGTGTTTTTCTTACTAATCATCAATTACATTTTTAAAATAAAACAATATTATCTCCCTCTAAACTACTTTTTTAAAGTAGATGTGAGGGGCGCCTGGGTGGCTCAGTCGGTTAGGCAGCCGACTTCGGCTCGGGTCATGATCTCGCGGTCTGTGAGTTCGAGCCCCACGTCGGGCTGTGTGCTGACAGCTCAGAGCCTCCTGAAGCCTGTTTCGGATTCTGTGTCTCCCTCTCTCTCTGACCCTCCCCCATTCATGCTCTGTCTCTCTCTGTCTCAAAAATAAATAAACGTTAAAAAAAATTAAAAAAAAATAAAGTAGATGTGAGAATCCAGCTTTTTAAAAAATTTTTTAAATGTTTATTTTTGAGAGAGAGAAAGAGAGAGAGAGAGACAGAGAGAGAGGGAGACACAGAATCCAAAGCAGGCTGCAGGCTCTGAGCTGTCAGCACAGAGCCCAATGTGGGGCTCAAACCCATGAATCGCAAGATCATGACCTGAGCCGAAATCAGACCCTTAACTGACTGAGCCACCCAGGTGCCCCTCTAAACTACTTTTTAAGCCAAACTATTTCCTTTCTCTTCTTACTGCAAATAAAAATTTAAATGTTAACTTGAGCATGCCTAATAATTAAATGTGGGCAATTCTTGCTAGGTTTCTGTATCTTATTAACCTTATGGTAAGAACCAAATTCTGTCTTATCTACAATACTACCTGCAGAAGAAAATGCAACCAATACAGAATTCGTGAATTTAGACAGGCACAGTCTGAATTGGGATTGGTGTATTCCAATACATTGGGATGAGTGTATCTATTATGGGTTAAAGCAGGCTCAAGGTTGCCAACCAACTAAGGGTGCAAAGAATATTATGTAAAAGATATTTATACCGCTAAAAAGAAACTCTTGGAGTCTTCTGAAAATGACTTTTTATATACAATTTATATGCTAATTATAATTCATTTGAATATATTAGATAAAGCAAGTTCCCTAAGGACCTAATGTTTGGTACGATTTGTCCTTGGGAAAAAAAAACAAAGAATAAATATTATAAAGGCTCAAGTCTTTGCAATGACCTCAAGCAAGAGCCTACAGGGTCTGCCCCACATGCTCTACCATTTTCTTCCTTCCTCCATCAGATCCAGCCACATTCGCTTCCTTGTTATTCCTTGACTTGACTGACCTGGGGGCCTTGGCTCTGGCTGTTCCCTCCACTTAGAATGCTCTATTCTGAGACACACACAGGGCTGACCTCTTCCCTTCCTCCAAGTCTTTGCCCAGACATTTCCTTCTCAAACAAGCAATACTGACCACACTAGTTGAATGTACAACCCTCCATTTTATATGCTGTTACTCTGCTCTACTTTTTGCCATGGCACTTATCACCTTTTAACATAATAGATGATGTACTGTTTTTTTTGTTTGTTTATTTTGGTTTGGGTTTTGGTTTTGGTTTGGTTTGGCTTGGCTTGGCTTTGCTTTTTAGGTCGGTCAGCAAGGAAAAGAGAGCAGAACTAAAAAGATCTAAAGACTTCTGAGTGGCCTGTGTATTCCCAGAGGTCAGGGCAATCTGAGAATGAGTCCAAAAGGGTCCCAACAATGAGACAGACATGGAGAAGGAAATTCCCTCATTGTCTCCATTCCAGAGGAAGTCCCCCATCACCCCAAAACAGAGGACTGGAGGGAGAGGGAATTGGCCAGCTCTTTAGAAGAGCCACAGCATTCATGGTAAATATCTTTTGGTTGATTAAATTTTTCAGTGCAAACTGGATCTCACAGGGTTTGCGAACAGGGTGTGTGTGTTTGGTAGAAAGAGGAAAAGTGGACAATGGGGGCAGTAGGTTTAATCTAACTGACATTCCCTTTTATAATTCATTCTAAATGGAATTAGATAGATATTCATCAAAATCTATTGGACATTTGTGCCCTTCATGATTAGGCCTGGAAGTGATGTTTTTTAAATCTATAATTCAGAATGCTCATGCCTGGTGAGTCTAATTTAGTGACAGTTGATCTTTAATTTGATACTTTGCTCTAAAATGTAAGTATTACACTGGAGAAAAACGAGGGAATTGGGTTCCCCTTAGTCCAGATTGGGTAGGATTCCTTCTTGGTCGTTAGGATATGTGTTAACTTCTTATTTTTCTCTAGAACATTAACCTATTTCCCAAGTCTCCTAATAAACTTCCTAAACTCAGGATGGAAGAAAGGACTGAAAGAAGTAAAAAGAGGAAATATCACTTATTTACTTCTCTGAAAGTACTCTCTCCCCTCTGTCAGTTTCTCCTGTGGGTATAGAGCCATCTCTGTAGCTACCTGGCCTCTGCCACACCTCAGACCAGGTGCTTCATAAAGAATAACACACCTAGGGACAGCTCAGTTGGTTAAGTGACTGACCCTTGAATTCGGCTCAGGTCATGATCTCATAGCATGTGTGTTGGAGCTCCGCTTTGGGCTCTGCACTGACAGGATGGAGACTGCTTGGGATTCATTGTCTCTCTCTCTCTCTCTCTCTCTCTCTCTCTCCCACTCCTGCTCTTTCTCTCTCTCTCCTAAAAAAAATAAAAAAATCAAAAATCAAAAAAAAAAAAATGAATAACACACCTAATGGGATCAGGAAAGAAGAGTATATATCAGCTTTATTTCTCAAATGAGAATTTAGCAAGATTCACAGACTTGGCCTCTACTAGTTACCTAACAACTGCCCTCCGGTCAAGAACAATCCTACATTGTTGGGATATGAGACTATTTTCTTTCATAAAATGCAGCAAGAGCCATGTTGGTTCCTCATTTCTTGATATTTCCCCATCTCATCCACTCCCAACAAGGTAAACTTAATCCTGTTACACCTTCTGAAAGTAGGTTTTCAAAAAAGGATTGGGTTACTATTGATTGCCAGCAGAAGAAATTCTCATTGCACACAATGAGTCTGTAAGCTGCTTCTTAATGTCCCTGCTCTGGGTGACATCCTCAGTACCTATGTTCTTTCAAGAGATGGCCACACACTGTAATATAGTGGTTGAGGTTTTTATCTTTTCCTATTAGGCAGGAATTATTTCAACACACTCTCCTTTGAAAGAAACCATGACAAGCTAAATGACAATCTGTCCTATACTGTTGTGAACCCCCAGTCACAATGACTAGAGTTTCTTTAAGCACAGACCTCCCTATAGATTAGGACATATATCTTAAGCGCCAATGTTAAAGTTAATGCAAAGGTTCAGAGGTGCAAAATAATTTAAATGTGCCCAAGTAGTAGCAATAACATCTCTAAAATCTCGGCAGTGAATTATGGATATGTGGAATATTAAAAATGCAAAGCTAACTCAATTTGCATTTGCAATGCCCCCTAGCTGTTACTGGGGAGGAGGAAATTGCTTTCTGCTGAATTCAAGGGCACACTACTTAGTGCTGTATTTAAGTCAAGGAGGAAAATCACTCATTTTTATTCTACCACTTAACGTGTGCTTATGTAATCTGTCTGGCACTGGAGTCAGTTGTCTGATATTATTTTCAATCACAGAAAGAGAATATATAATTCAATCATTACACCTTTATTTTCACTTGCTTGGCGATCTCTCGAAGCCTTATTACCACCAGTAAATGCCAGACTGTCATCAATCAGTGCTCAGCACTGGGACTGTCTCTGACAAACAGCATTAGCCAAGGTATTATTATTTTTATTTTTGAGAAGGGGTATGAGTTGAGGGCAAGGTTACATTTGCCAGATCAGATGGGAGAGAATGCATTCCAGACTCTCCTCCACCTCCACCCCATCATTTGCCATCCACTCCTAGGCCATCTCTCTCCCAAGCATGTAAATTCTCAAAGGTTGGGTAGACATGTAAATTAGTAGGTAATACACTGCAAAGCAGGAATCTGCTTTCAACTTCATGTCTTCTCCCACCCTGTTCTTCCTCCTTTCCAACTAGTCCTCACCCAACTGCTCCTTTTCATTTTCCCTGCACACTCAGCTTCATCTGGTCCATTCACCTCTGGGATACCACAGGGTAGACACAGTGGGCATTCCCAACACTGCACATTGGGCCACGATGACGCTGCTGCCAGTCACCACCCTTCTGGCAAAGGGACTCACATAGAGCAGCTCTCCAGGAAGAAGGGGCAGCAGTTGACGCTTCTTAAGATGGAAACCCAGTTAGAAAAACTGTGTGAAGGGCTGGGGTCTGTTAAAGGGGGGATCATATTCCTCTGATTTACAAATAATATGGGAGTCCCTGGTCATACTGAAAATGAGAGACCATTTGGTGAACAAGGTTGGCCATGAATCCCAGTCTAGAGAACACTACTCAATATTGGTCTGTTTCTCACTGATCTCTGTGATTGTGTTTGCCAGTCACATTGGTCATAAGTTGCTTTTTTCCCCTTTTCTCCTTGTTTCCTTGTATTTACCACCTCATCAGGAGTCATTGCTTTCTTTTTTCACTTACCCTGGGTAGATGGGACATGATTGATTGTAGTGGATCTTAGACCCCACTTTACAAGTACTGTGTAGGCTGCATACCCAGGAATTCTGACTCATTAGGTGTGGGAGGAGGGTCTAAGGATCTGCATTTTTAAGAAGAACCTCTCTCACACCAAGTGGTTCTGTGGGTAGTTCCAGACTATTCTTTAAATGGCTTTTTGAAAGCCACAGAAGGGGCGCCTGGGTGGCGCAGTCGGTTAAGCGTCCGACTTCAGCCAGGTCACAATCTCGCGGTCCGTGAGTTCGAGCCCCACGTCAGGCTCTGGGCTGATGGCTTGGAGCCTGGAGCCTGTTTCCGATTCTGTGTCTCCCTCTCTCTCTGACCCTCCCCCGTTCATGCTCTGTCTCTCTCTGTCCCAAAAATAAAATAAAAAACGTTGAAAAAAAAAAAGAAAGCCACAGAAAAGAGGAAAATACTGAGGAAAATACTGCTGTGTGGTCTAGTGTGAATGGTCTCCTTCTCCTATCCCTGTCCTTCTCTCTCTCTCCCTCCCTCTCTCTCTTTCTCTCTCTCTCTCTCTCTCTCTCTCTCTCTCTCTCTCTCTCACACACACACACACACACACACACACACACATGATTTGGTCCATCTGACAAAAGGTCAGGCTGTATCTTTGTTTCTGCCTTATAAAATCAAGAATCTTTTTGGCAGACTGACATAATAGGCTATAAACATTACCTTTACTTCCACGAAGAGGCAGAAATAACTCCCCAACATCAATGATGAGGCATAGGGATCCCCAGAGGTTGGCACATGAGAAACCGAATTACAGGTCAAGACTAGCTTCCTAAAACCAATTCTCCTATTTTTCTAACAAATAAAGCATCTTTAGATTTGGTGGTTTGGGAATTGGTAGCTCTATATACAGCACTCAGAAAGATGAATAATTGTAATTCAGGGGGTTATTCAAAAGCCACATTATTTCCTTATATATTTATAATGTATGTGAGTTGAAACTAGGTGAGACAGACTAATTAAGAGTATCTTAGACAACAGAAAGCTCATTTGGTCCTTGGAATTGTAAGCTTGGTCTCTGGTCAGATGATATTTTAAAAATCAGAATTCAGACTATTGTTTTTAAAAAATACATCAGATAGAAATGAGAGCAGACAAATGAGAGATTTATAATCCCCATGGTACACAGTTCATAAATTGGCTGCCCTTTTATCTCTGCAGCAGGAGAAATGGGGAAATTCTGAAAACCCCAGAAGAAATAGACAGGATGTCTAAGTTAAGAATGCAAGGGGAAAAGGACTCCCTATTAAAACAAAATACTGCCCCCTTTGCCCTGCACATATCATAACTTAGCTGTTTTATTCCATTCTAGCTGGGTTTTGCTAGGTGATTTATTAGTTAGTCTGGATTTAGCACTGGAAGGAAGGACAACTGGAAAGTGGCTCCCCACAGTGTTATTTCACAAATTTTCCTTTCCTCTTGAAATTCACACATTGTGATTCCCACTGTTATCACCATCTTGTCCCAGATATAAGCAGCTTCCAATTATAATTATGTGAACCAAGTATGGCCAAAAACTCCTTGTTGATGACTTTAGCACAATTGATACCAAATAAAAGCTGACCCTCCCTTACTACAAATTTATGAAATAATAAGGGACTGCATTAGTCCCAAACTACAGACCCCTTTGAGCATGCCCTCTCAGTTCCTTCTTCTAGGTCAAATGTGCCTGTTCCAAAGCTAGTAGCCAGACACAATGAGCAATCTAATTCTTCAGATGAGAAATTGTCCTCTCTTTACAAGAAGGACTTTGTCCCCATGGGTCTAACAACTACCAATACTATAACAATACAACATCATGACATTCATACCACAGGAATTATATACATACAGTAACAGGACAGTCATTCCATCTCAAAGGAAAAGAAAGGTTTAGATTTGTGATAGATGCTGGGATGATAAATCAGAATATTGCTAAAGATAGGGCAGCATAATATGGAAGCTGGCCCAAGGGGAAATTGTTACAACATAGATAACACTGGGTTAAAGCTACAGAAAAATGAAAAGGGAGAAATCAAACTGTTTAAACATTAAACATTTGTTTAAATATTAAAGTAAAGTTAGCCTGACAGCAAAATCGATATTAAATCAGGCCTGGAAACTGTTTTACGACCTCAAACCCTGGGCTTCCTAACTGCCAGTGTCATAAATGATGTCACTTTTCAGTGTGATCGTGGCTGCTAGCAGGCAGGTCAGAAATGCCAGCTTTAATTTTAAAATGTTCATTTGTGATGTAATTTAGAGTTTACTCCCAGGGACAAATGTCACTCTCTGGGCATGAGCCCCTCAAAGTGCTGTTGTGAGCAAAATGCATTCCCTCTTGACTCCAGTCCACCCTTAACAGCATGGTTTCCAGAGGGGCCTGGGAGTTCTCTTGGGTTTGAACAACATATTTGAGAACAGTAATACACAGGTTGAGATTGTTTTCCCAGTCAGTGAAGGCAGAGATTTTGAGGAAACGCTTATGGGGTGAAAGGAAAGGAAGCTGTAGAAAGCTGTGCCTGCTGCAGAACTTTCCATGAGTAGGTTGGGATTTGAGGCAAGCCACATGGACAGAATGGGGAGTCAGCAGAGGGACAGCCTCGAGCTACCAAGTGCACAAGGTCACTTGCTAGCCGTGTGGCAAAGGATTTCCTTTACTCCCAACCTCAGCTGCTGTATTCTCAGTCCCACTGAAAACCATCCTCCCTCTCCCCAAATACTACCCCCAACCCCTAACCAGCCTGTCACAAAACCAGAAATATCTATGTTATTAACTTCTTCAGTTTGAAACACTGAAAGACCTGCTCAAATGCAAACATGTTCCGGGAAGAGACACACAAGGCTTTCCTAAGTCTGCCTCATAGAAGCTGCTGGCTTCCCTTGAGACAGGATTAGCTTGCATTGAGGGTAGCTGTTTCCAGTAAGTGAGGGTGCATTTGGTTTACATTCTTCAGATATGGATTTGGAAAGAACATAGCATGGATTATTCACTTACAGTAGTCTAGCTACACCTTAGAGATTTGTAGTTTAAGGAAGCAGTCACCATTAAGGTCCTGATAGAACAAAACAAGGGAAAACTAGAGCGTGGAATATGGGACTATGGGAGTGTGGGAGTGTGTGTGTGTGTGTGTGTGTGTGTGTGTGTGTAGGAGTGGTGACAATGAGAGACTGTATCATTTTGCTAGAGCTTCCTAACAAAGTGCCACACACTAGGTGGCTTAAACAACAGGAATTTATTGTGTCATAGTTCTGAAGGCTGTAAGTCCAAGATCAAGGGCCATGCTCCCTTGGAAATCTCTAGGGAAGAATCTGTTCCAGGCCTCTCTCCTCATTTCTGGGAGTTCTTTGGTTTACAGCAGCATAACTCGGATCTTCACATGGTGTCTCCCTGTGTCTTTGTCCAAATCTCCCCTCTTTATAAAGATACTAGTTGGGGCACCTGGGTGGCTCCTCAGTTGAGCGGCCAACTCCTAATTTCGGCTCAGGTCATGATTCCAGGGTCATGGGATTGAGCCCCGCATGGGGAACCTCACTGAGTGTGGAGCCTGCTTGAGATTTTTTTTTTGTCTCTCTCTCCCTCTGCCCCTTGCCTGCTCATGCTCTCTCTCTCTCTCTCTCTCTCTCTCTCTCTCAAAAAAAAAAAAAAAGGATACTAGTTATATTGGACTAGGGGCCCACCCTACTCCAGTATGATTTCATCTTAACTATTGCATCTGCAAAAATTCTGTCAAAAAATGGTAACCTTTTGAGGCAGTGGGGGTAGGACTTCACCATATAAATTTTGGAGGGATATAATTCAATTCATAATAGAAAAAACAGAGGTAGGAATCAAGGAGATCCAGATAATGAAAATCACTGAGATGGGCCCCAAGCAAGATGGGAATAAAAGGGACCCAGTAAACAGAATGATCAAAGACAAGAACTCACTCAGCAAAGAGCACGGCTTGGAACTGAGTTCAGTCTGGCCATTGCCAGCTGGTCCTGAGATACCCGTGAACACTGGTTCTTCTAATCAAATGGTGAAATGCAATGGTGTTCATTGTTCTTTTCTTAAAATCAAAGGACCATAAGAAAGGAAACACTGAGGGGCCTGGGTGGCTCAGTCGGTTAAGTGTCCAACTTAAGCTCAGGTCATGATCTCATGGTTCATGGGTTCCAGCCCCACATCAGGCTCTGTGCAGACAGCTCAGAGCGTGGAGCCTGCTTCGGATTCTGTGTCTCCCTCTCTCTCTGCCCCTCCACTCACACTCTGTCTCTCTCTCAAAAATAAATAATAAACGTTAAAAAATTTTTATAAAAAAAGAGAAAGAATGCAAACTAAAGCAGTTCTTATCCACCGCAGTTGCAACCATGGAAGTCAAAAGTTTTTACAGTCACAGAGGTATTCCAGGTTTCTGCAAAGGCACAGAGTTGCTACATTATAATTTTTTTAAATCACAAAAGTCACTTCTGTCCTAAAATTCTAGAATTAAAATTTTATTTTGCAATTTTTATCCATCTGATTTTCTACACAGTTTAGAATAAGATTCTCCTTCTTCCCCCCATAGATTTCCCTACACCTTTGGGTCTCTATAAACATATGGACATGATCTTTCCTGTAAAAGATGTGTTCCTATTAATGTTGGTTGTAATAAACTCCTCTGTTTTCTGTCTGCCCTAGTTCTGTCAAATTTGTGTTCACAAAGGGAAGTAGACAAGGAAATTATCCAAGAAAGACACAATTTCTAATTAGAACAACATAAACAAAATATAGCCTTGGTTTTGCAGGTGGAAAGCAATGTCTTCATCATGATCTATCTATCCATTCCCCTAGAGAGAATGTGCTGTTTTAATTTTCTCATCTATAATATGAAGGCCTGATGTTTTGCTTTGGGGTGGGGTCGGGAAAATGTTGCACAGGGATTATGGGAAGGGATAGCCTCCAAAAACTTATGTAAAAAATTAAAGTTTGGAGTTTTAAAAATATATATATTCCCTGACAACTTCTAATACAACAAGGAAAGGCTGTTACATAAACAAAGGGCGATTTTGCATTCAAGTTTACAAAAGTACAAATGCTTGTAGCCAGTCCTAAGAATAGACAAGGATGGTAATCTTTTATGTCCCATCACAAGCAAAATCATCCAGGTGACCCCTATAAAGGATTTAGTATCTACTCTGTGGCAATGTTTCCTTTAAGTGGCTTAACCACTTTGGGCAACACTTAATAGATCCTATTTTTATTTGCATGGGAGTTGAAGCAAAGAAGAAAATTTACTTAATCCAGAGTTGTAATGTATCATGCTGTGCCTTTGAGGAGGTACACAGTGTTCTTTCCAGCTTCCCAATCCAGGTATATATTATACCTTATTATATATATAATATAAGGTATATATATAATATATATACCTTATTATTTCACCTGGCTTTAGGATAATAACACTAACGTCAGTTTATTAGTTGGGTTACTTTAGGTTGTGAGTAACTGAAAACCCCAAACTTGTTCACAGAACAAAGAAGGTGCTACTGACATGTCCAGAGACATAGAGTGGCTTCAGATATGAATTCCTACTGAATTTAAAGCACTCCAGGGGAACCTGAGCACCCTTAGGACAGAAGCCGCACCCCAGAGAGTATGATCATGGGGGCCGTTTACAGATAGCAACTGTTGTCCAGACAATCGCCAAAGTTCCTCCTTTTCCCTTTTAGCTGGAACAGCAGAGGATTTTCTTAAAATAGCAACTGGTCCCAGTGAACCAACACAGAGCAAGTGCAGCCAGTTTCTGTTGCCTCACCAAACCTTGTTGAATCATTGTATCATTCAAGAACACTTATTTGCAGCGACGTAGGTTTCCAGTTTTCAAGCACCAAAGAATTTGACATAAGGAAGTAGTACCCATCATGATAATAATGAATTGTTTAACTACATTGCACTTAAGGTTGCCCTTGGACCCGTCAAAGGATTTCACCCAATCCTCATTCATTCAGATGAGCCTTGAGTGCTTCACAAGGTCCGAGATCATTGCTGTGCCCCATCTTGACTGCCCAGTGCAGCGGACTGAACACAGCCCTGCTGACAACAGTGAATAATCAGATTCATCTCAGCTGTGGCAGGGATAATTCAATGTCCACCTGAGGAGCCACAATGGCCTCTTCTGTTATTCCATCTATGAGGATTCTAGTTTCCAGTTTTACACATCAAAGGTCTTAGGTGGTTGGGAATGGAGGCAGAGTAGAGAAGGTTGCCAGGAAAGAAGATGGAACCCACACCAGGTAGCTCTCCTCTGGAAGGGCACTGAAGAAAAGGGCTGATGCCCTAAGAAGTCTGGCCTCTCAATCTCCTTAATCGCCTAAGAAGACAAGACAGGGAACATTCTTCCTCCTTTCGGCTGAGGGTTGGAGCCTGAAACCTTTGCTGGACAGAGAGTCTATCTCCCCCCAGGCCACCTTATGGCTCAGGTCCCCGCCCCTAGGCGAACCCACAGAATTCTGAGTGGCTATGAAAGTCCCTTTTGCCCAGAAGCACCAGGTTTGCAGTGTGCCCTCATTAAAGTGTGCTCCTGCAGCCAGACTGTCAGTTTCAAAAGAAAACTCCTTTTAATTTTAACTAGAGCCCTGGGCATCAGAAACAGTAGAGAAAGGGGATTCGTTTATGAGTTTCTATGGCAGATTATGGGTTTTATTTGCTCCTTTACACCACTTTTCAGTCTGTCATTTTGGTAAGGTTAACCCCGGTGTAAAATGTTCCCGTAATTATGCTCGGAAACACTCCCAGCCTGCTGCATGCCAATAAATGCCTGGAATAACTGTCAGGCTAAATGAATCCCATTTGGACAAAATGATTATTGAAAGTTATTTTAGTTCCCTATTAAGCAGTTGCGGAACAGCGCTGTAATCAAAATGTTTATTTCAATTAGAATTATTATGCTCAATAAAAAGCTCAAGTAGAAAGTAAACTACACTTTATCAAATAAAGTAAAGGCCACAGCTAGTTAAACTTCTTGTTTCACACGGCATCTATCTTAGAGTCTGACAAGAGGCACGATTCTCAGTCCTTTCCATAGTATATTAACAGCTTTTATAGCCCAGCTTCCATCTAGTTGATCCAGAGTCTCTTGCTCTGTGTGGACAAACCCCCCAATTCTTTCTTGATGGTTACCATGGCCAGCAGTGGGCATCAGCCCCTCTGTTTCCATAGCTACAGAGCAGGGGTGCCCCACCTCATGCTGAATGGCTGAGAAAAGGCCATGGGGGTTACAAAGCCAGAGGCAGTACTTATTCATCACCCAGCCCCCGCGAGACTAAATATACACAAGCATTCTCGTTACTATAGCAGCTATTTCTTTTCCTGGGGATGGATCCCAAAAGATAGCCAGGGGAAAATGTTTTTTGCTAATTAGGCCAACGTAGTCATTCTCATCAGAAAACAGCTTTTTGGGTTCATTTTAATTTTTTTGGAGAGGGTGCTAAGAAAAAGAGCCTATTCCTATCCACCCTTCTATGATCTGCATCTTGAGATGAAACCTTGGGTACCCACAAGCAAATTACTCTCCCCAGCCCCCCCACCAAACATAACAGTTTAGTCCTAACCCTCTATGCCTGAAAGTATTGTTGGTTTTATAAATTATAATGCCTAGGTCACACCCAAAACCAATGAAGTCCAAATCTTTGGAGTGGGGTCCAGGTATCAGGGTCATTCCCATGTGCAATTAATGGTGCAAACTCTACCATGAGTCAGAGGTTCTCAAAGCATGGTCCCTGAACCAGCAGCATCAGCAGCACCTGGAAACTTGTTAGAAATGCGGATTCTCAGGGCCCATCCCATAATTACTTAATCAGAACCTGGCATGGGGCCAGACATTCTGTGCTCAAGGTTGAGAACTGGAGCTAGGACGATCTTCTTTAAAAAGAAAAATACAGCAAAGATGTTTATTGTTAACTCACATGCTTAGAGGAGCCAGAATCAACCCCTGACTGAACAGGAGCCAGCACTAAGCCCTGGTTGAACAGTGTTCCCTGATTGCCTGAATGTTAAGACAAAAGATGTAAGAGAAGAGGTACAAAGTAGCTCTTCACTCCGACCTAGGCAAGGGAAAGGGCCTCTAAGACCCATCATCATAGAAGCCAGGGCTGGCTGAATGAGGAAATGATGAATTAATCTATAATCAGAATGTTAAAGGAAGCTAAAATGGACCAAAAAAAAAAAATTAGGCAGAACTGGCTCAAAAGCAATACCTCGAGTCAGGCAGACATTTTCTTTCCCTCTTCTCTCTTCCTACATCAGTTCTCCTGACTCGCCTCATATCTGGCTTCCCAAGGTCCTCATGACTCCCAGAGACCCCTCTGAATAGACAAAGGAATTAATTCATGCTAGGATCTAAATGGCTGTTATTGCACAGTATCATCTTGTGTTATTACGTTTCCTTGCATTATTTGGATTTTGAACAAAGTTCCTAAGACATCTCTGCTTAACTTGGAGACTCATCCCATACTCCTTGCATGCCAGCTCCTGGTTTAAGCCTTTTACATATATTAACTCATTCAACACCCATAACAATACTATGAAATAGGCACTAGTTTGTACCATTTTCACAGATGAGGAAATTGAGGCACAGAGATGTTGAGTAGTCCTCCCCAGGTTGTGGCTTTGCACCCAGCCTGTTTGGCTCTGAAGTATGTGTTCTTAACTAAGGCTAAATGTCCTCTCAGAACAAGTGGGCTTTCCAACATGGAGCTCTCGGGCTGAGAAGATTTAGGGAAGGGGCTGTCAGAGAGCTATTCACTCCATATCTTATAGTGCCAATTCCATCTCCATATTGGGCCGGGGTGGGGGTCATGAATTTTCTACGTTGGTGTATTTTTCCCTCTTCGAAAATGTGTAGTGTCAACCTTGTCTTTATAAACTTGTCCTGATCCTGCCATTCCCCTGAGTATTTGACTATTCCAGACAAAAATCCAGTTGAACTAATTATTTTGTGAGGATTTGCTTTTTTTTAAAAAAAAAAAAAAATTATGATCCAAGTCTAGTGCTTCCAAGACATATTTCTTCAAACTTCAAGCATCTCAGAAGGAACAGGTTGTGTCAGGTTCTCTGAGAGGTCCAACATTAGGACCAAACTCCAACTTTTGAACAGAGCTACCTTCACCCAGGTGGGGAGGGATCGGAACAAGGTTTAAATTTTTTGTTGTTGTTCTACATGTTTTTCCCTGAAGTCTTTGTCAGAGACTTTTTCTACATGCAATAAAGTCTTGAATTTGATGGAGGCATCCCCTTCTGGCTTATGGCAAGTCTGTCAAAAATAGATTACACATCTCAATTTCATCCATGTCTAAAGACCATGGAATAAAGTGGCTCAGCATTAACCCATAGAGTGCTTACTAAGTATTGCATATCAGAATCTTCTTGGCAAAAGCCTTCTCGAGCTGGCTGGGGAAAGGTTGGGGTGGCAGCTCTGAATAATCTTCCATTTTTATCCCTTGACACTTTAATTAAGATAATTTAACAGCCTGTTAAGCACAATATGCAGAATTTGCCACTAGGAGCCAATGAGGAAAGTGTCTTGGGGAACAGGGAGATATGTGTGAGGTTGGAGATCCAGGCAGCATACAGTTGGATGGAGTTGTGGTTATTACTCAGCCCAATGACTGTGACTTTCCCAAGGTCACCCAGTTAATTAGTGGACTCCCTGGATCCCACACTGCATGAGAAGTTGTGGGATATTAAATGGAACTACCCAGGCATAATTGATTGTGAGCACTTTTCTTGAAAAAGCTCAGTGTCTGGCCTTCTCAGAAATTCACAATCAGCTTATGCAAAGCCTTGGGGTGGGGGAAAGGCTGAAGCAAATACCAATGATATGACTCAAGATCCTGTGGTTTTTTAGAGGGTTAGATGGGTTGCCAAATGGAGTCTGAGATCTCCTCATCTTGTCTCCTAGTGCTGCTGTGTGGCCCATGCAGCAACTGCCTACATCATGGGTACATGGACACATGTTGGGAGTCCCCATGCCTCTGTTAGGCAGTTAAGAAAAGTGCCTCCTACTCAGGCTTGTGCAATCAGAAATAACATCCGCGCCATTAATCATGTTCATCAAGAAGCACTTTCAGGCCTGACATGCAAAAGTTCTATTATTTGGCTACACTTTTTTCCAAGACCCTAAAGAATTTATTTTTTAATTCCACCTTTTGAAAATAAGAGTCTTCAGTCTGATAGGTAATATGCATTCCACCTTAAAAGTGGATGGCATTTACCCTGTTCTCCAGAAATTATATCCATTAGTACTTCCACATATGCTTGGCATTTATCAGGATTTGTTCTGATTCTTTATTTCCAGCTTGATTGGCTAGATGCATACATCTATAAAAATCATGAAACATGATGGATTTCAAATCCACTTGTAATAGACTGAACTTCATAGTACAAACTCTTAGATTCTGAGTACCACTAGCACCTCCTTTCATATTTAGGAGTCAAGAAAAAAGTGAGGGGGCAGATTTAGGGTGAGAGACTAAGTTAGGTAAAGGCCAGGAGCAAGGTGAGCCGGGGGAGGCTGGTAAAGGGAAGCAGGCTGGTGAAGCGAGGGTCATGAGTTCTGACTTATTTTAGGGGAAAATGATCCACTATTCAAAAAACATTGTGACTCTGTAATAATTGGGGGAAAAATAAAAGCTGAGAAGGAAGAAATGCATGTGCGTGCAAAGGCATGGAGTTGCAAAAGGGCCTATGAGTCACTGAGAAGCTCAATTAGATGAGGTTGATGGTTAGAGGTGGATGGTGGGACGGAGCAATCAGGATGTGATGGAAAAGGGACAAAGTCAGTTGAGATTGGATTGTGAGAATCCTCCCCATCCTCCTTTCACCTTCTCCCCCTGCAGCTTTCCTTGACTACACGGGTTCAGAAACACATCTTCCTGTGAAACTTTCAGCCTGTATTATCCAAACCTTAAAGCTGAAAGAGACAAAAGAGGTCACTGATCCTTAATCATGTGACAGACTTCATTCTAGTACTTAACTCTTCGTTTTGTTTATGTTTCTCCAGGTCTGTATTTTGACTATTTAAGAACATTACCAACAATTTCAGGAGAGGAATTTTTTTTTTTAATATTTACTTTTGAGATAGAGAGAGACAGAGCATGAGCAGGGGAGGGGAATGGGCAGAGACCAAGAGGGAGACACAGAATCCGAAGCAGGCTCCAGGCTGTCAGAACAGAGCCCAATGAGGGGCTCGAACCCATAAACCATGAGATCATGACCTGAGCCAAAGTCAGCTGCTTAACCAACTGAACCACCCAGGAACCCCAGGAGAAGAACTTTTTTAGATAGCTGTAACTACAGTAGGAATATACACAGTAACTTAATTAATAACCACAGTTGTTAAGGGATTTCTACATGCCAAGAGCTTCCTATGTATTATATCTAAAACTCAAAACAATCCTATGAGGCACACATTATTATTTCCATTTTAAAAATGGGCAAGAGAGGTTAAATAAGTTGCCCAAGGTCACAGAGCTCTAAATGGATAAACCAGGATTTGAAACCAGGTTGTCTTATTGTAGAGTTTATTTTTTTAATGCTTATTTATTTATTTATTTATTTGGAGAAAGAGAGAGAACATGTACAAGAGTGGGGGAGGGGCAGACAGAGAGGAAGAGAGCTTCCTAAGCAGGTACTGTGCTGTCAGCACAGATCCCGATGTGGTGCTCGATCTCACGAACTGTGAGACCATAACCTGAGCCAAAATCAATAGTCAGATGCTTAACTGACTGAGCCACCCAAGCTCCCCTAAGGTTTTTAAACAGCAATACTCTACCTGCTTCCCTAACAGGTGCTTAAGAAGTTTTTGCTGAATGAATGGGATAAGTGGATGCCAGATAAATTGCTTTTTAAAAAAATCCAAAGCCTGTTCATTGAAATACTATTAATGCATTACTTAATTCTTCACCAACTAAGAAGTTTTCTTTACCAATTCACTGATAGGCTTTATATTCAAAGAAGCATAAAGGTCCTATGAGTATTTCTCATCAGAGATCTATGAAGATAAAACTCTGTTTCATGGTCTTGTTAAGTACCAACTCTGTCAATGGCACTGAGTTCTTTCCTCTAATATATAGGAAACCTTTCTGAATGTTTTCCACTCCCAGGGAGTTAGGCAACCTGATATCACTCTACATATCAGCAGCATCTCAATCATAAAAACAAGAAATGAATCCTTACAAGATCAAGAGAGGACGAGTTTGGGCATGCTACAGAGCTGACAGTTGATGGTAATAAAGAATCAATCAGTTCTCCAATTCAGAGACAGCCTGGGTGGGACCTTCATCTCTGACCACTACCCTGAAACCACTAGGAGCCAGGAAACTGGGGGAAGGATCCAGGTAAGATTTCCCTTAGAACCCTGCAGTGATGGCTGGGGGGAGGCTCTTGAACTGAACGAATGCCCACTGCTATTTCACAGCCAAATGCAGGCGCTTGGGGATTTAAACCTATCAGTACTCATCCTTGGCTGGGAAACAAGATGAACAAAATATTAAGGTGCTGACAGTTCTGTTTTTAGAGAAGTGCCAAAGCAAAATAGAAATCATGGAAAGAATCAAAAGAATGCAAGCAATGTGGCATTCCTACATCACTTAGACCTGTGAGGAGATGTGGAGGCTTCTCTCCTGAGGAAGGAAAAGCCCTCGCTCCTAACAACATTCTGCCCAGACAAGATGCCTGCCCATACAATCCCTTTTCTGCAGAGCAGCTGTGCAGAAAAAGCACCGTCTTTTCCCATGATCCTCATGTGTTTTGACTGATGCTTGTGGGATAGTTTAAGCTCAGTAAAGCTTTCAAGGGTTGGCCAAACAAGTCTCGCACAGAAATGTCAGGCTTCAATAAACCATCAGGTCCAATGTCTCAATTTCAACTCAATGTTTAGACTGGAAGGAGAGCAGAGGAATACAGCTAACCCTTAATTTGTACTTATATATACTCATGTTTGATCACCATGAAAATGTCCCGCTATTGCCAGATCACCAATCAATATAGGTTGCACCAGACGCATGGGGAAGATACAACTGCAAAGCTATGAGACTAAAAGACAGTAGTAGTCAGGACATAGTTAATGGTAGGAATGAAAAACGTTGCCCTTCAAGATTGCCATGGGAACTGGCCACTTATGCTAATACTACCATTCATCAAAACATAGGGATAGTTTCTGAAGCACACAAGAAGGTGTTTAATGCAATGCTGGAAAGTTCAAAAACTACCCTGTCACTAACTAGCTGTGTGACCTGAAAAATTTTACTTAAGTTCCCTGATCTTCCATGTCTTCACTGGTAAAATGTGGATACTCATTCCTCTGATGTCTGAATGAAATATGTTTGTATGCAAAAACTTTAATATCTTTGATATCTAGAAAGTTCTCAGTAAATGGTGCCTATAACAATTATCGTCATCATTAACAATGACAGTAATGAATCTAGATCAGCCGTTGTTAAAGCTATGGAATCTTGAGCCTCTCTGATTCTCATCTCATTTAAGTATCAGGTATGTATTACTTCATAGGGTTATTAGTGAGATAAATGCAAACATATGAAAAGCATCTAATGTAGTACCAGGTACACACTATGTGCTCAATAGATACAACTTCCTTTTAGTGACACTACATAGCATTTTTGAAGTTATTTAATCTGCAAATGGGAGAAAAGCCAGAATAAAGTATCAAATTCTAGTTTCACCGAGAAACTACTTACCTCTCTGTTTAAAACCCTATTATAATCTATTTAAAACATAAAATAAAAATTAAATCCTGGTATAGATTAAATTTATAATTGGAAACACCACAGGTATTAAACACGTATTCTTATGGATTATATTTACGTTCAAGTTAAATAAAATACTTGCAAGTAGTAAGGTATTAGAACATAGAAGCTGATGAAACTAAAGTTATAATCATGAGAGTCCATAAAATTGCATGTTCACATTATTATATAAATGTATTCCTCTTTTATTTCTGTGATGAGGCTATAAAAGATGTTCACCACCCCCCTCCAAAAAAAAAAAAAATGCAGAATCCAGGATGTCAGCTACAAAGCAGGTATGATCAGGAATTCTAGAAAGAATAAATAAGTCTGTCTTCGTTAATTAAAAGCCTATATAGAATAAAGTCCCATTGTGGTTGTGACAAAGATCAAAAGATATTTGGATGTCATCTTCAGAAGCTTTTGACACTAAGCTGGTGTGAAGTTCCAAAGCATTCTTACAGTCCTCCACTCTCTGGCATGTTTTAACTCTGAACTCAGGCTAGATCCTTCAAATAAAAGCTAGAGGTAGTACAGCAGTTATGAGAAAGGACAAAGATTGAGAACAAAATACCCAACTAGGCCTATTAATCAGTGATAATTTAAATGATACTTTTTTTTATGACTTTTTAATTTTGAGAGAGAGAGAGCGTAAGCTGAGTGTAAGCTGGGGAGAGGGCCAAGAAAATCCCAAGCAGCCTCCACACTCGGCACTCAACCCCACAACTCTGGGATCATGACCTGAGCCAAAATCAAGAGTTGGACGCTCAACCAAATGAGCCACCCAGGTGCCCCTTAAACGATACTTCTTACAAGTTCTTCTATTTTGTATATATAGGTTACACATAAATGCCATAAAATGTTTTAATGCAGAATGAATTTTTGTATTCTATTATTTTAGGAAATCTTTGAGAATGTTCATTTCTCAGTTATTAACCAGGTTAACTCTTAGTCACTAAGCCTGCCTGTTTGGATAATTTGGCAGTTAGTCCAAATTATGGAGCACACATAGGAGGAAATAGCCTCTTGATGATTGAGCTTAGAAATTCAAACACAAAAATTGATCATCTTCAACACGGAGGACTAAGTATCAAGATCATAAAGGGCTTTTTCAAGCCACACACAAACACACACATGTTCACAGACCCACCCATCAAAGATTCTGGCCACCTATCTACATATTAGGTGATTTTCTCTGAGAAAGGGAGCATGTGGATTGGGAGGGAAAACATACACACACACAGGTGATTCTGATACATTCCTTCTTCCCACTGCTGAGACCTACTGCTAAAAATTGATGACACATGTCACAATTATTTTTTCATATTTTTCCAAAGAATCAATCTATTTTCTGTTATTGTAACAGACTCTTATTCCAGGAAAGGCTGTGGAGATGCAATTGAAATGATGATAATTGACTTAGTCAGCTGAACACTCACTCTCTCAGCAGGAAAAAAAAAAAACAAAAAACAAAAAACAAAAACCCTCAAAACAAGAATTTCATGCTTTTAGCCAGAGGCATCTGCAAAGCATGTGTTTGACCAAAAAAATGGTCATTTGAAGAAATACAAGAGCAGTTAAAAGTATAATTTATAGCATGTTTCTCACTACACATGGATCTGCTGTATGGTTTTCTAACCCTATGCTCAAGTTTATAGTCTTTAGGATACCAGGGACAGTTTTAGGAGGATGTTAAGGCCACAAGCAACAGAAAAATTTTGAATTCCTTTCATATCAACTATTTCAATATTATTTTAAAGCATTAGGGTCCACTAGCAACTTTCATGCAGAAACCCTTTCTTTTAGCTTTGATGTGCAATCTGTCAGCAGCTCTTTGATTTGCTTTATTATGTCCCCCTCCTTGCTATCACTTCATTGTCTCACAACTGTCTGCTCATTTCTGCCTTGATTAATTTCTTCCTGGGTGCCTATATGCCTGATCTGGGAAATAATGCCCCTCACTTTGAGCTGTTGGCTTTTTGTCATAATGAATTTCAATGAAATGTAATAAGAAACTACACAGCCTTAGAAACAAATGATGCTGAGAAGTACAAAGGCTGGAAAGAGATACTAGTAGTGTATAAGTCTTACTGGAAATCAGTTTATTTCTATTTTTTAGAAAACCATTGAGGAAGGAAGGAAGGAAGGAAGGAAGGAAAAAAGAAAAAGAAAGAAAGAAAGAAAGAAAGAAAGAAAGAAAGAAAGAAAGAAGGAAGGAAGGAAGGAAGGAAGGAAGGAAGGAAGTCACTTAACTAAAGAATAGCTGTGGTCCACTCCAGGTAGGTCCATGGCTAAGACTGAGGCAAAGTCAGTCCATTTGGACCCCTACATGCTCTCCCTCTGGTATCCATTCTCTGCACTCTCTTTTGAGTTCGTGCTTTCTCTTTAGTATATCAGTAAGTGAAAAGACTTTATTGTACTGAGGACTATTCTATTTACATTAAACTGGCATCTGATAAAAAGCTATTGCTCAACATTAATAACAGCTTTGACCACTGGCTTCAGAAGAATTAAAGTGCCAGTATCTATAGAATATCAAAATAGCTGGTTGGAGAGATATATTTCTAACTATAATTAACTCCTAACCAGTCACTTCATGAAGCTCTTAATTTATGTGAGGTTTCAGTGTGCTGTTCTATCTATTGTTATAAAATTTATTTTAACAAGGTTTGTCGAAATAATTTTCAGTTATTGGTATGTCTCCATTGCCTCCTGGCTAAAAACTGTCAACCAAACTGTCAGCCTTGCAGAACATGAAAGTTGTAATTTTGTATTCTGAAGTAGAATCAGATAGATAACAAAGGCAATCATTAAGTACAGAATGTCATACTTCAAAGACATTTCAGGCACTCAAAACAACCTCTTTTGTGCCCACGAATTTTCAGACCATTAAGAGTTTCTCAAAAATTCAACAGTAGTTTATATGGAACATAAAATGTGCTTCACAAGTGTACTTTGAATTTTTTAATGAACCGTTTGCTGTTTGCAGCAAAGGTGCTAAAGTTTTGCTGGAACTTTGGACAAGAAAAATCAACGGACTGGAGTTATAAATACAAACATGTGCAGGGCTTAGACAGTCCTATCACCAAAACATCTCCACTAGAATAGGACTACATTTAAAAACCAGTTAGGAGACAAATAATGAATTGACTTTAAAATTTTTTTCTTCAATATTTACATTTGCAAAGCATGTTGAAAGTTTTCATATACAAAACATTAGTTCATTTGTAATAAAACTTGTACATGGACAGATACTTAGGCCTGTCCATGTACAAGGAGAGGATTCAAATACACAAATTTTTAGACTCAGTTCTGCCTTTCTTGACCACACAGCACCATGGCACATTCTGGAAAATCCTGAGATTGAAAACTTCTCCTTCCTTCAAGTCTCTCCTGATCTCCAGGGTGGTTGTGCCTGTGATGCCAGTCCTTCCTGGCACAACAGTGAGAATAGTAAAAAAATTTCTGTATAAAGTTTCTTACCCATAAAAGATGGTAGAGGAAGGTGTCATCCACAATGTTTTTATGTCCTAATGCTGTTAATTATGTTTATTGGAGTCTCTCCTGGCTATGAAATAATTACAGAATCTTCATGAAAAATACAAGGTATTTTCTTTAATCTCATGCACTTGCAAAAAAAAAATGCGTGTAGGTACATTTTTTACTCCACCCATCATGCAAGTGTTTAGAAACCAGCCAAAAATAAAGTCCCTGGGGGAATCTCACGCAAAATGTTGATGGACACAAATATGAATGTTCTTTCATCCTCGCCCTCATAGTTTCTCTGAGCTGCAAATGCCAACAGAAATACATACCCTAAATCCTTCAATTAGGATGTCCAATAAATGCTAAGTAAGAAAGAAAAAGATTCCATGTGCTCAGCAATAGCTGCCATGACCACTGCTCATGGAAAGTTCTAATGGCTTATGGTTGTCAGGGATGGCTAGAAATGGGTGCTACAGATTCTTATCAGAAGATGGACTTATGCATGAGACTAATATCAGTACTATCTCTTTGTCCCTCTCCTGCTCTAGCAAATACCCGCATGAGGAATCCTGGGAGCAGGAGGAGGAAGAGGGACTACATGGTTCTATTATTTGGTATCCTGTCAAAGACAGACCTTTCATCTTGAAACAAACTCCAAAATCTTTGTGACAATTTAAGCATGAAATGAAGACTGCCCTCATAAACCAACTTCCCTTCTTTGACATTTCTATTATCACTAATTTTCAATAATGTACACTAGATCTTGCTTAGCAATAATAAAACTACCCGTGTTAGGAGTCTAGTTTTATATAACACTCCATATGGTGGATTCATAATAAATTTCTACTGGGAATACAATCATAAACCACTATTTTCTGCTATAAAAAACCATTAAAGCACAGACATGCACAAACAAGGTAATCTGCAATAAATTTGGAAATGTTAAAATACTACAAACGTAAATGTATTCAGCCCCATTGCAATGCATGTAATTTCCATAGCTTTATTAGAAATCTTGCCTTTGCAGTGGTTTCGCGATAGGTTATAAATATAGTAGGAATGAGTCAGCATGCAAATCCCTTCTGTGAAAAAACAATTTGAAAGGTTTTATAGCCCAAAGCTGTTTATTGTATTGTAAGAATAGTAATGCAAGTTTGTGTTTGGAACCTGCTGAGAGGAGATTTCTCAGGACATCCTGTTTATAAAACAGCAAGGGAGAAAAAAATTCAGCAAATTAAAAAAAAAAAAGAAAAAAGAAAAAAACAACATTTGATTTATGTAAGGTCACAGAAATAGTAGGTCCCAAATAAAGCAATTTTTAATTGATGGACTTTTCTCTGCACACATTAAGGGTCATGAGAGAGATAAAAAATATACCCCACTGAGAAAAGGAGAGCAGCGTTAGCCTGGCAACTTTGAATCCTGGAGGCAGAGAGGTAACTATCTCTGGAGATGAGAGGAGATAAGGTTACAAAAGCAAAGACAGAAGAGGCAGAATGACCGAATTGTCAGGATCAGCTACAGTCCAGCGACCTGAGGAAGGGGTGTCAGCAAAGCAGACCACCAAGGGACAAAGAAGCTGAGGCCAGCACGTAAGCCGCAGAAAGGATGGAGATGTAAGAGTCCCAAGTAGGGAAAACAACTCAGGAAAGGCGGGAGCAAGAACAGATGGCTGGATTTGGGAGTCAGAGCTCACTGGAGCCTTGAGGAAACCAGCTCAGGACCCGGTGGGATACCAAAACCAGGCTGCACAGAGGTAAGGAGTGAGTAGATGATGATGACGTGGAAACTGCAGACACACACAGTGTTCACAAGGGATGGGGGGGACTTGTTGGCTTGAGTGCAGATGCATCAATAGGCAGAATCTCTTAGGATAGAAAAGAGCTGGGGGGTGGGGGGTTTGAACCAGTGAAGAGAGCAAAACCAAAGACGTAGGAGACAGAAGTGAGTCCTGATGGGAAGGAGCTCTGGCAGGGTGTCGAGGAAATGGGCTCAAGGACATGGGCCAGGGAACTAGCTCTGGAAAGAGGTAAAGCATTTAGGCAGAAAGAAAGGGTGGCATCTGTAAAGATGAAGAGATAATCTACAGAGTAGAAGAAAAGAAGCCTGGGGGGCCTGGCTGGCTCATTCAGTTAAGCATCCATCAGACTTCAGCTCAGGTCAGGTCATGATCTCTCAGTCTGTGAGTTCGAGCCCCACGTCAGGCTCTGTGCAGACAGCTCAGAGTCTGGAGCCTGCTTCCGATTCTGTGTCTCCCTCTCTCCCTCTCTCTCTCTGCCCTCTCCTGCTCATTCTCTGTCTCTCTCTCTGTCTCTCTCTCTCTCAAAA
This sequence comes from Panthera uncia, assembly GCF_023721935.1. Lineage (NCBI taxonomy): Eukaryota > Metazoa > Chordata > Mammalia > Carnivora > Felidae > Panthera > Panthera uncia. The sequence goes on along the minus strand of NC_064816.1, from coordinate 112,639,467 downwards.
ATAAGTAAACATTAAAAAAAAATTTTTTTAAGAAAAAAAAAGGAAGGAAAAAGAAGTGGGTGGAACTGAGGCCCAAAGACCTTCAATGGCTTCATAAAACCAAGGGGCAAACTCAGCTTCTGATTTTTCTTAAATGTATGAATTCATTATAAAAACATATTATCGTTTCTTTGTGAGCTTCCAAAGCATCTGTGTGTATGTTATGTTGTGAGGGAGCCAAAAACTATAAAAGATCCCAAACTGTCTAAACATGTGTGCTTGCAGCCTGGCAAACACGTGCGCGTGCACACACGCACATGCACAGCAGAAATGCAAGCCCATTCCCAAACCAGGTGTCATTGTTTATTACATGGCTCACAGTACCCACCTATGACTTTTTCCCAATTTCCCCCTTCCTCTTTAGAAAGGCTCTTTCTGTAAAACCCCTGCCCATCTCAAGCACAAAGGAGCTGAGTACCCCCCTCACCATCCAGAATGCATGTAAGGGCATAAACATCAGCCATGAGTGCCTGTATGCATATCCAGGGCACATCAGCACAGGCCTGGGAATGATCCTTTTAGATAAAATGAATTATGGAAGGCCAGAAATTTTTAAAGAATTTGAGAAAAACAATGTTACAAAAGGAGGGGAGGGACAAGTCTATTTCCTGAAATGGAAGAATTCATGTTCCTGTTTGTCTGATTATGTGAAGAAAAGAGACTGTGTGAACATGGCCAGAAGGATGTGGGGGGATACTATTTCAGGATTCCGATGAAAAAAATTGACGAAGTCATTCTCTTATATGAAGAGGAAATTGGAGAGGATTGTAAGGGAATTTAAGAGAATACCAAAAGATCTTAAAAGGAAGAAAAAAATTAATAAGCAGGAAATAAAGTAGTGACATGGCGGGCATAGAAAATTATTTAGGGAAGGAAAAATCAAAAGTGTGATCAAAAAAGGTAACCAGAGGGGCGCCTGGGTGGCGCAGTCGGTTAAGCGTCCGACTTCAGCCAGGTCACGATCTCTCGGTCCGTGAGTTCGAGCCCCGCATCAGGCTCTGGGCTGATGGCTCGGAGCCTGGAGCCTGTTTCCGATTCTTTGTCTCCCTCTCTCTCTGCCCCTCCCCTGTTCATGCTCTGTCTCTCTCTGTCCCAAAAATAAATAAAAAACGATGAAAAAAAAAATTTTTTAAATTTAAAAAAAAAAAAAAAAAAAGGTAACCAGAACTCACAGAGCTATTTTGAGAGTGAAAACCAAGTGAAAAATGTCAAGTATAAGATTATTCTTATTTGACATTTTTATATAGCAGCAACTTATAAAAACATCAAACACTGACATAAGCCTTCCTCTAGCATTTTAACACATCATTATATTGTTAACAATGTCAAACGACTGTAGCCATTCATGTGACTTTTAATAGATTACTTTTATCATAAAAATGTCATTTTTAGGATAATCTGCATTCTCACATTTTTTTATATTCAGCTCTGGTCTTAAAATGTCAAGTATAGTCAAGTATAGAAGATATCTGTGTCTGCAATTCTTGGGAGTCTTACCACAGATCTTGAGAACATCAGTATAAAATAAGCCTTAATTTGATATGGCCGCTGTGCTCGATTCATCTTTTCTGCAATTTTTTTCCTTTTAAAAATAATTACAAAGCACATGCATTAGGTAAAGATAAAATTATGAGTTAAAGCCATAATAGGCAGGAAATTTATAGGGAAGTCTGCTTTGGCCCTCATGAAAGGCATCCTATAACATGTTCAATCACTCGGGGTCGCATTCCCATAGGCATGATTATAGACTGGAGATTCTGGCCTGCCTACTCAGTTAGCAATGATGCTAACACCAATCACTTCACTTTCAGGGGCTAACATGTGCCAAATGTCCAATCAGATTTCCTTGGCTGTTCCTCTTAAATGTGAGGAAAACAAAGCAATTAACTAATACATCAAAGATCAGGCAAGTCAGGCACAGAAGAGGAATTAGAACTCAAATAAGTCAATAGTCTCATGTGGGAATTGGCAAACTTTTCTTGTAAAGAGCCAAATAGTCAATATTTTAGGCAGGCCACATCGCCTCTGTCACAACTACTTGACTCTTATACCATAGTGCAAAAGCCAGCAGGCAGCACATAAAAACTGGGTCTGGCTGTATACCAATAAAACTTTATTTACAAAAATGGGATCTGGACTGGATTCGGCCCTCTAGCCATAGTTTGCCAACCCCTGATCTAGTGGATCAGCTCACACAATCTGTCAAAAATTACAGCTCAAACTCTAGCAAACACTAATTTTATCCAGATTGAATAATAATATCTAACAGTAGTGCAATCTTACCAGATGCCATGCACCATACTTTTATACAAATTATCTCATTTTCTATCCCACTCGGTAAGTACTGTCATATCTTCATTTTCAGATGAGGAAACTCAAGCTCAGACAGGTATGTGAGTTACTGAAGGTAACTCAGCTTAAAGTAACGGAGATAGAAATTGAAACTAGGCTTCTGGATCAAAGCCTCTGATCTTAACCACTGCCTTGATGTTCTATGTATGTCATTTATGGATGCTAAGAAAACATGAAGCCATAAAAATCTGGGCATTTTCTTGAAAAAGTGATCTGTACTCTTTAAACTTACAGAACTAGACAGAAAACATTCCTTGCAGCTAGGCATCCCAAGCAGGTCCCATTTTGACCTATCTAATTGTGAGTGCACTGTTGCAAACCCACCATCCCCACACTGGAGAACAAGACCCACAACCTGAATTCTCCAGGCAGCTGATGCCAAGGACATTAGATGCTCACAGCTGTCACAGAGAAATGATCCTGGATTAGGGCAGCAAGAAGAAACATGGTAGATGAGTTTAAATCACAGGCTAACAAGGAAAGAATCAACCCTGTTATGGCCACCTGCAGACAGGCTTACACCCTGGACTTCACAACCCATCCTCTGCCACTTCACAGCCCCACTGAGAATAAAAGAAAAACAAGCTTTCGAAATAAATGAGAATGAAGATATGATGTTTTCTAACATCTGTTGTTTGCATGGCACATTCTCAACTCACAGCATCCTCCAAAGTAGGCAAGTATTATTTTATCTTCATCTCACAGATGAAGAGGGGTCACTGAGATGCAATAAATTGTTAAGGCCACATAATAAGGAAAGACTCAATGCCTGGTCTTCTGAGCAAGCCTTGGGGCCTCTTCCCCTCTCATCCAGGCTGTCTTTGAACCTTCTGAAGTGACTCACAGAGTGATAGTTTGAAAAAGGAAGCCACTGTCAAAAGTCAAACACAATACACAAACATGGATTTTGTTGTTCAACTGAGGACACTGGAAAAGACAGCCAGGATAACCCAAATTTTAAAGGATGTCCCATATTTGGTTACTTTCACACATACTATTTATAAAAATAAATAATAGAGGGGGGATCTTTGTTAAAATTTAGCCCCAGAGGTCCAGAACTTACAGGATCTGTTCTCAACTGTCTCCACCCAGAAGTACTTCCTCAGGGAGCTTTGGCTGCCTTTGGCCATATCACATCCAAGCCAATTCTGGATGTGGACGTCACAGGAGGAGGAGGGCAGCATCCCAGCCCAGTGTCTTTTGCACCCTTTCTCATCATTGCACAATGATTGCTCTTTGCCTACCTGCCCTCTTAACTCCCTTCACTCCCAAATACAGGCAAAGAATGCAAAACATCAAAGCGAGGTCTAGGTTTTGTCAACTAGATTTGATTATTCTTTCAAACATTGAGACAAACCTCTAGTCTAAACAAAATTTGTTGGGAGTTAGGGATGAATAACTGAAGACAAAGATCATCCCCATTTATCAGAGAAAAAGTTAAAACTCTATCATTTCTCCTTAAAGCAGATACATGTGCTGTTTACACATGCACGCGCGCGCGCACACACACACACACACACACAATTACTTTTTCTAGTTTCCTTGTTGAAGAAGAAAATGTCTAATTTACATGTAGAGCCCACAAATTATAGCCATAGCAGACAAGGAAGCAGATGAAGATTGTGATTGATATTCCAAAATCTCCGTCCTGATTTCCCCATCCTCAGAATTAGCCACTCTATAAATCAAACGGACATATGAACATCTGATGTTGAAACCAGTAGGTCACATCTGTGAAAAACATCAGAAACATAAAGAACTGGATTCTTCTGTTTTCTCTGAAAAAAAAATCACCCCCTCCACTATCCCTATGACCATTTCCACCATTATACCTTAAAATATCCTGTCTCTCCTAAGAAAATATCACTTTCCACATGTCTATTGCTATTAACAATGGCCATTTCTTCTTTCCAGTTGGTTGTGCAGAAGATTAGAAATTGGCACTATTTTCCACAGTAACCCTGAATGAAACCTTGGCTGTTTTTAAGTAAGAAGCTATTATTGAGGCACACACATGTATATTGTCAGCCAGTGGCCTAATAGAGATGGAAATCTCTCATTTGTTAAGGGTATTTCTGTGTCTGCTGATCTGGGTTAATGTATCTCAGAGTTGAAGATACAGACTAAATATTAGGAGCTGTTAAGAGTTGCCTTCTACTCTTCCTGGATCACCTTATAAGAATTACCTGTGGACTGTTGGCCTTGGGTCTTCTCTCTCCAAGAATATCCAAGCAGAAATACTCATGCTATTTCTCCTGTATGAAGCCAATACCTGTGACCCACCATCCCTGGAATATGTGTCCTGGGGTCTTTTCTAGGCATGCTGATGGGTTTATATTTATACAATGTTTAGAGCTAAAAGAACTTCATAGACCATCTCAACGAAATTCCTCATTTACAGCTAAGGAATATGAGCAGTGAAGAGCATAAGTGACCTCTACAAGGTCACACACCTTGTGGACAAGCCAGCTCACTTCCATTCTTCCTCTCATCTTTGCTCTGTTTTAGCTGACTTCATCTATACACAAACAAGATCTCTTTGGTGACCCTGGCATACACGTGCTGAGTGACCGGTGAGGAAGGGAGCAGCTCCTGGCTACTGAAACACTTTAGTCTTCATGAAGCTAGCTGATCCCTACAGAGCTGATCCATGGCTCACCTTGCACTACTTGCACCAAATGACTAGAGCATGTTGCACATAGTATGAACTCAACTAAATATGTGTCCAGTGAATAATATAAGTTAATCAGCCCAGATGATAGAGCCACATGGTTTATTCTGTGGTTATAAGGAAGGAAATGCATTGCCATGTGGCATACTGTAGAAATGAACACACTTTTCCCCAAATAAGGAGGCTAGGAGACATCACCAACCATAGGGCAATGGTGGCCCTCACTCTTTTATCATATATCTAAAAGTTCATTATGTTGTGGGAGAATTTAATAAGGTGCCTGGTGAATGGAACTGGGATCAAAGACATTAGAGAACCTTTAAGACCATTCTCTTACTTTATACATTTGGGAATCAAAGACTCAGAGAACTGATGGAATTTGCCCAACTTGCCCCTGACCTCAGGCCCAGCTGTCGCCACCCCTCCAAGCTGCCTCCTCCATGCTGGGGGGCCTTTGTTCCTGAAACTCAATCTCTACAACATGGAACCTTGTCTAGAGTTCAATGCTCTATACATAGCCCATCAAACATCTGCTGGCTAATTAATGAAGACTGGAAATTTAGCCCTTTAGTTTGCCCTACACCATTGGTAGGTTAAAAACCATGAGATTTTGCTGTCTGAATGCTGTTTGGGTCAGCTAAATCAAAGTGAAGATTCCTTCCATCTGGCTTAGATAGGCAATCTGACCCAACACCCTCTCTGAGACTAGCTTTGGATTCCTTTTCTTCCAGGTGGGCTGAATTTATACTTCCTCCTTTTCTCTGTTCTTACACTTTCTGGAGACTGAAAAATGGCACCTACTCTGTGGATAGTGAGAACACCCAGGCCATGATCACCAGGCTTGTCATTTTAAGTGTGTCGGTCAGACCAGCTGTCTTCTCTATAAACTCTATACCCCACCCCCTCTCCATAAGTATCTGTAGGTTAGACTGGTCCTTCTGCTCAACAGCCCAGGGAAATGGGGATTCTTGTCCTCTTCATTAACAGCTGAAAAAACAAGAACTCTTTGTGTAGAAACATCCAGAAAGAGAAGGCATCCTCCAAGCCTTCTTCTCTCTTTATTGTGGGCAGGAGTCAAAAAGCCTCTGCTCATGCTCAAACCCAAATCCAAGGTACCATAGACCTCCCCATGCTCTCCAACACAGAACCCCTCCCCCAATCAGAGCTGCTATGTGTAAATTTAAGGCTTCTGGAAAAATGAAGGGATTTATCTATGTGCCTACTGCACGTGCAGGAAAATCCTTCCTCTGCAGACACCCCCTCAACCAGAGTTGCTATGTGTAAATTTAAGGCTTCTGGAAAAATGAAGGGATTTACCTATGTGCCTACTGCACATGCAGGAAAGTCCTTCCTCTGCAACCTTCTCAAATACCCATGTTTCCTGGTACTCTTTTTTTTTTAAGTTTATTTATTTTGAGTGAGAGAGAGAGAGAGAAAAAGAGAATCCCAAACAGGCTCCACTCTGTCAGTGCAGAGCCCAACATGGGGCTCGAACCCACAAACTGTGAGATGACAACCTGAGCTGAAAGCAAGAGTCAGACACTTAACTGATGGAGCCACCCAGGTGCCCCTGGGAGTCTTACGACCTTCTTAGAAAGTTTCCACTGTTGAATCTACTTGACCTCAGTCCTCTATCCAAAAGGACCATCCTTTTTGACCCACATATAATAAGTGCTGCCCAGCCAGACCACCCCAATCAACCTGGAAATCCATGAAATGGCATGTTGCACCCAGATTGCTCTCACAATCTGTTTGTTCCACTTTTTAGCTGACTTTCTTAACTTAAAAAGAAAAATAGAAAAAAACCCTAAAGAAATATAATTAGATTTAACTGATATGTGGAATTTAAGAAACACGACAGATGAACATAGGGGAAGGGGAGGAAAAATAAAATAGAAACAGAGAGGGAGGCAATCCATAAGTGACTCTTAAATACAGAGAACAAACTGAGGATTGCTGGAGGGGAGGTGGATGGGGTTATGGGCTTAATGGATGATGGGCATTAAGGAGGCACTTTTTGGGATGAACACTGGATGTTACATGTAAGTGATGAATCACTGGGTTCTACTCCTGGAGCCAAGACTACACTGTATGTTAACTAAATTGCATTTAAAAAAATAAAATTTTTTTTAAATCAAAAAAGAAAAAAAGAAATATAGTCAAATAGAAAGTGGCATCCTCCTGTTTGAGAAAATGTCAGCAGTGTGGGGTCGGCAATATTGGCTGCAGTACCAACTCTTTCGTGTAGTAATGAACAAACAACAAGGATAATAAGGAGGAAGAGGGTGATGACACGTGGCTTCATTTACTGCATACTCATATAAGTCAAGCTACATGCTAAGTGCTTTCCACATATAATCTCATTTAGTAATATTTCCAGTGTAAGCAAACAGATCAGACTATTTTCTCTAAGACTGATTTTCAGATCTGTCTCGCTGAGTTAATAGCTAAATCACAAGGTTGCCGTGAAAATTAAATGCGATAACAGAGATAAATGCAATTGTTAACCTCTGAAGTGATTTACAAATATCCCTTATTCTTCTTCTTACTGTTATGTTTCCATTCCTTCCAAGAACATTTGAATATACAGTCCCCAAGCCATAGCTCAGTCCTGACCAAGTAGAGATATCCTTGGCAACAGACCCTGTAGCTTCAAACACAAAACAAGGCACCCAAGTACTATCTTTCAGAAACCAGCTGTGTCTTTCACAAAATTTGACAAAAGGCTCTAAACTAAGTGAACGCCAACATAAAGGTAAGAAAGTTGCTTTCTCCTTCCCCATCCCAGTAAGGCAGTGATGTAGTTCAAATAATGTGCCTGCGTTTTGACACCCCCACCCCCACCCAAAGAGATGTTTCCAGGAAAGCCTTGCTCTCTGGAAAATTCCCCAGAATGAAGAGACCCCTGGAAACCCGCTCCCTCCCACAGGCCCCCTCAGGCAAGGAAGGGCATCTTAAAGGGGCTCCAGGCCCCCTTGCCTCTCTCTCTAGGCTCTTGCTTCCAGAAAAGAATATTGTGGTAGAAACATACAGGTTTTTTTAAAAAAAATTATTTTAATGGGTGTCTTTTCTCTAGTTAGGGTGTTAAGTGTTTTCCTGGTATTTATGTAAAAAAAAAATAATAATAATCCCCTGTCCCTTCAAGAACTGAATTGCACTTTCACATTTTCCACTTTCTTCTCTCAGCACTAACTTCCTGGGAAAATGCCAACAGGAATGGAGAAGCTCTTCTGCCCAAAGATACACTTGGCACTACGTCGTGTTCTCGAAAGGAGAATGCTTTGTCACATCTACACCTCTGCAACATGGGAGAGTACAGCTTTCTGATTTAAACTGCTTGTAGGTAAAACTACTCACTTTAAGACAGAAAGCTGTATGTTCTACTCCACTGGAGTTTTGAGAAGCTCTACCAATGCAGCCTTAAGACAGTGGCATTGCCAGCTGTGATAGAAAGCAAGGTGATGGAGGCACTGGCCAGCGAAGAAAATACCCCAGAGCGTGTTCCATAACCATCACACAACTGATGGGAAGAGGCAGCTCTTAGGGATTAAAAAAAGAGGGGGTGGTGGTGCTCACTAATTATCAGTTGTGTGACCTCACACCAGCTATTTAACCTCTCTGAGCCTAAAACCTATAAAATGGCAATAATGATAGTACCTACTACTAAACTCTCAGTACTACTTTCCTGTGGCTGGCTGTAACAAGTTCCTGAAGACTACGTAGCTTAAAGCAACAGAAATTTGTTCTCTAACAGATCTAGAAAGCAGAAGCTCAACATCAAGATGTCAGCTGGGTTGCTTCCTCCTGTAGTCTCCAAGGGAAAATCCATTCTATGCCTTTCTTCTAGCTTCTGCTAGCTACTGGCAAGTCCTTGTGTCCCTTGACTTGTACCTGCATCTCTCTCATCTCTGCCAAGGCCTCCGACATTCTGCCCTATGTGTCCTCTCTCCTTGTCATATCTTATAAGGACAATTGTCAATGGAATGAGGTGTCCATCCTAGTCCAATATGATCTCATCTCAAGACCCTTAATTGAGTTATATCTGCCAAGACCCTTTTTCCAAATAAGGTCATATCTACAGATTCCTTGTGAACAAGTCTTTTGGGGAGGCCATCATTCAGACTATTACACCCTCTTGCCAACGGAAAGAGTGAATTTAGGTCATGCAAGCCTCAAACTTTTTCTTCCTATGTGAAAAAAAACATGGGTCAGTTTCCCTGCGCCCCCACCCCCCATAAATTTCTTCACTGTTCCTGGTTAGTGGTCTCTCTGGTCAGACTCTTTGAAGCTATGGTAATACCTGTGTTCTTCCTGTCCTATGGCTCACTAGTTTGTAGATGGAACATGGGCATAAGTGATGGGAAGTATACAGTAAGGTTTTCAATGGAAGAGACATAACATGGTCTTGCTCAACCCCTCATGTTCTTGATGAAGTAAAAGAGATCTGAGAAGTGATGTGCCTTGCCCAGGTACTATAGGTAACATGATGGCACAGCCTTCATAGAGTCAGGCACCTGTCCCCAGTCCTGCCTCTTTTTGCTGTCACCTCCAACTGTGTCACTCTTCCACTGAGCCTCACAGTTGTAAGGTCATCCTCAGCATTCTATAAGCCCACATGAGAGAAGTCAACATGCCTCACACCTTACTGTATGCTCTTGGTTAATTCTAAAGGTCACATCAATTTTAGTCCCTAAAATTAAGTCCAAAATTAAGATGTAAATAAGCCAAAGTTGGACCAGTCAAGATGCCAATCAACCTTCGATTTGCTTTTCTACATTTCAGTGTATAAGGAGAAAGTTTGGAAAATGCTTTCCATCATACATAAGGATAATAGAATCTTATAATGTCACTTAAAACTTTGATCATACAAATAATCTCTTATATTCTGAAGATTTGCCCAATATGCCTATTGTTTGGAACTCAAATAGTCTGTTCTCTAGGATTGATATTAACCATAACAAGTACATTGCCAGGCTAAAGCCTACAAAATAATACAATTACAACAAAAAGGAAATCAATATTAATATTAACAATATAAGTAACTAAACAAAGAAAAGTTAAACTGAATTATAAAGTTAATTCTTTTATTAATTTGCCCAGAATTTCAGCTTGAGGAAAAATAGGTTTAATAAAAGGAAAATGGGAGGTAGAAGGGAGCTTTTAGGAAAGCTAATGGGGGCTTCTGGGTAGTTTCAAGGGCATTAAAGATCAATTACATTTAATTCCATTTTGAATTTATGGATTTTTTTCCAAATGAAATATTTTATAGCTCTTTACAATTTTCAGACTGCTTTCAACACAAAATCTCACTTGCGAGAGCAGCCAGATGAATGGAGATTTTATCAAGCAACCACACCAGATGAATTCCAGCAAGTGATAAATTAGCAATTGGGAAGTGGATATTACTAGTCTCTTTCAAACCCCACCACTCTGGGTGTGGTCAGCATCATCAGCATCAACTGGGAACTTGTTAGAAATGCAGAATCTCATCTAGACCCCAGACCTAAAGAAATCAGAATCTGCCTTTTTTACTTAAAATTTTAGTTAGTTAACACACAGCGCAATATTGGTTTCAAGAGTAGAATTCAATGATTCATCACTTACATACAACACCCAGTGCTCATCACAAGTGCCCTCCTTAATACCCATCACCCATGTAGCCCAGATCCCATCACCTCCCTCCATCAACCCTTAGCTTGTTCTCTGTCATTAAGAGTCTCTCGTGGTTTGTTTCCCTCTCTTCTCTTTCCCCCCTACTTCCCATATGTTCATCTGTTTTGTTTCTTAAATTCTACATATGAGTGAAATCGTACAATATTTGTCTTTCTCTGACTGATTTATTTTGCTTAGCATAATACACTCTAGTTCCATCCGCATTGCTGCAATGGCAAGATTTCTTTCTTTTTGATGACTAATATTCCATTGTGTATATATACGATATCTTCTTTATCCACTCATCAGTTGATGGATGTTTGGGCTTTTCCATAGTTTGTCTACTGTTGATAATGCTGCTATAAACATTGGGGTTCACATACCCCTTCGAATCTGTATTTTTTGTATCCTTTGGGTAAATACCTAACAGTGCAATTGCTGGATCGTAGGGTAGTTCTATTTTTAGCTTTTTGAGGAACCCCAATTCTGTTTTCCAGAGGGGCTTTACAAGTTTGCATTCCCACGAACAGTGCAAGAGGGCTCCCCTTTCCCTGCATCTTCAACAACACCTGTTGTTTCTTGTGTTAATTTTAGCCACAGAATCTGCATTTTAACAATATCTCCAGAGGATTCCTATGCACATCCGCATCTGAAAAGCAGTGAACAGTGAACAGAAGTGTCTTTATGAAATAAAATAAAGTGGGTAAGAAAGGAAAAATATTTGTAAAGACCATACAATTGATTTTTAATTATACATTGATTTGCTAGCAATATTGGAAATTGAGTTAATATCTTCTTTCCCTTTATAAAACAGAGATACTGGATAAACTACAATAATTTAACATGAAAAAAAAGGCAAACTCAAAAGACAGAAAGGGAAATTTCTAGTTACCAAAAAACCCACAAAGGAACTCACAGCAAATGAACAAATGTACCAGAATCCTGAGGGATAGCAGACTTGGCTGCAAGTACAAACATCAGGGTACTAGAGTTATAAAATCCTCATGAAAATCAGAGATGAGGCCTTGGACCCATATGAAATGTGATGCTAGGACACAGACTCATCCATAAGCCCTGCTCCCTTTATATGAGGGGAACGCGAGACTTCCCAAGAGGACTGGAGAAAAAGCAAAGAAGTATCAGTTGTGATGGGTCCTTAAGCCCCAGTCTGTGCCATATGTCGATACGGAGTCCAAATGAATAGTAAACTGACAAATTACTATGAAAATTCATCTTGGATAAGTGAAAATCTTGGGACACCCAGCCATGACAAATATAAAACTTCCCTGTAAAGATACTTCCACAAACCGGAGCATATAGGACTCACACAGACCAAAAATAATGCCAGCTGAGAATGAACCCACAAGCAAAAATTAACACCACATGAGAAAAGAATTCACTACAAGGGGACATTATCAGGTACCTTAAGCAATAGATTAGTATGCCTCAGAAAATAAGAAAATAGAACCATTCTAAAGAGACTACAGTTTTATTTAAACCTCAGATAGAAAGGCTAGCAGGTCGTTTACAGGCGAGGAAACTGAAATTCAGAGAGTCCAAGGCTTAAAGACTGAGAACTTCAATCCAGTCCCAGTGCTTTTCTACCATATCACATTATCTCTGTTCTTAATAAATGCCAGCTAGTTGGATCATTTCTTTGATTCATGTAATATATAAGAGAAAGGGATGATTTTCTTAGATTGGGAAGGGAGAACTCTGATTCAGTTCATTTGATGTTAAGCATTTTTTTAATGCAAACAAGGAAGGAAGTAGGTGGAGACATTTGTGTACTCAAAAATTCTTACTGAGAGTGAGTAACTGCACTACCATTCTTTTATTGCAGTTGGGAGATATATTATAAAGAATCTTTATGTGCACTGATTGAACAATAAACACCTACCTTTTCTCTAAAAAAAAAATTCTTACTGAGGATAAAAGGAAGTTACAACGTAAGAATTTTGAGGCATTTGGACAAAATGGGAGGTAATAGGTAAATATCCATCTGAATGTTCAGAAGACAAGGATTTATGCCTTGGCAGTTTTGTTTTTGTTTTTCCAAGTCAGGATGTCAGGTAATCGCTAGAACATGAGCCAAAATGAGCTTTTGCTTTTACTCCCAGAGCATCTTCATGATGTCCCTGAAAGGCTGTTTTAAGCAGCAGCGCTAACCTACAAACCCTTACACAGGGTGCTAAGGAATTGGTGTACAGCTTAGACAGAACAGCAAAGCCATAATTTCTCATCTCTTACCCCTTCACTAAATTACAATTAAATTCCATCATTCAAAACTGCCTGATCTTGGGCCAGATGCATATATCACAAGAAGGCATTAAAATCTGACCTTTTCTATCCCCAATAAGAAATGCCATGAGTCCATCACAGAATCATAACTCCCTCTCAAATTAGAGCTGAGAAAGATCTGAACTTCAGAGGGAAACTCTTTGATTACAGGCAACTTTGAGGACTTTTCTAGTAACCTCTTAAAATTCCAAATTTTAAAGAAAAAAAAGATGAATTTTGTGCTTCAGAGAAAAAGAAATAACGAATGAGTACAAAGCAGGATGCAAAAAAAAAAAAAAACAAAAAATGCTACACACAAAAAGGAAAAAGGAGCACACTGAGACATCTCTTTGAATCCAGTTATAAGATTACTGGAAACTTGAAAATCAGTAACATTTCAGCAGAGGCCCTAAAACCCAAAACAATTATCCATTGGCTCTCTTTTGCTGGCTAAGATTTACATCTAGTGGCTTCATCAGTATAGCTACCATAGAGACTCTGTAAAGAGTATTAAGGGACTTGGTGACTTCAGAGCTTGCTCTTAGAATATTTATCATTTTAGCTCAGTAAATAGCTAGACCTTTGCGGGTGAGGAGATAAACAGGCAGCCTTATCAGTCTTGGTACTTTTAAAAGGTTTTCATTCTGCAACACACTATGGAGCACCTATCTTCCCTCTGATGCCCATCCGTGCCTATACGAGTAGAAAGTAGGTATTTAGACCTTTGTCAAGAATAATCATTTAAATAAGAAAGAAAAAACTGAATAGTAAGAAGAGAGATAGAGACAGGAAGCAACCAGAGACAAAGATCCAAGAGCAACAGTGGCTCAGCTCTGCCATAGTTGGGAGTGTGTGGGATGGCTGTGAGGCAATTCTAATTGAGGGGCATAGACCAAGGCCATACATAGAGACCTCCCTCTCCATCCATGCAAAAAGTATACTTGGTGTCCAATGGGAGGCAATGCCAAAGTGGGATCGCTTTCCTGACATCCATCCATATCTTCACTTAATAAATATTTATTGAGCTCTCACTGTGTATACATATGTGCCAGAGATATACCATGAGTACAAAGAGGAGAAAAGAGATAGTAAAATATATAACAGGTAGAAAACACAGGTAAAATAAAATATCACTAATTCAAAAGAAGAAGAAAATATGCCAATTGTGGGACTATGTAGCCCTATGAAGAAAATAATATTTGAGGTAAGCCTTGAAGAACAAGTATGATTTGGACATACAGATACACTATTGGCAATTACAGTATTCTTTTTTCTACCAAAAACAAGAGGCCAACTGAATTATTGGCCTGGATGTACTTCTCAACTTTCCCTGCATCTGCGTCTATGAGTCACCTGGGGAGAATTTTTCAAATATCAGTGCTAGTGCCCCAAACCCCAGGTACTTTAATTTAACTATTGTAAGGTGAGACCCAGACATGAGTAGTTTGGCTTTTTTGAGTGCTTCCCAGATGATTCTAAAGTACAGCTAGGGTTGAGAATCGTGAGCTAGAACAAGGCAGACATGGAGACTAATATTTGCCTTTGGAAGGTTGCACCAAAACTTTATAAGAATCCCAGTCCCCACTGTGTCATGACTCCTAGATTGACACAGTTCCCTACAGGGAAGATAAAGAGATCAAAATAAAATATTGACTTCAACACAGTCACGGTCCTTGGGGAGCTTCCATTTATCAGATGAAGATGCAGTGACACGGAAACTTTACGGACACTATTTGGTGCTCTGGTGGGCCCTCTGCCAGAAGAGCTCCCACTTGGAGGAGAGGGGTGAGGAACTGACCACATGGAATCATAAGCAGAAAAACACACAGAGTGTTCATAATGCTGCTTTTGGATATCGGTTTGAGAACAGAACCAGGAACACCTGATGGTCTCACCATTGTGATAGCCTCTGTGACAACTAAATTAAGCAAGCATGGGCTTTTCTCAATGCGAAGGCACCTTTCAAAGTTTAAATTTTAGAAGGTATCATGTTGCAAACTCCAGTGAGCCAAGTATTTGCATTGGGCAGCCCAGAGTCTTTTAAGGGTGAGGCTTACGATCATGTCTGAAAAAGTGAAAATGGATTCACATAGCTTCAGACTGGCCTACTACTATAGATAAATAAAGTAACTTTTCTATGGCTAGACAACAAACCACCAAACAAAATGTCGTGCCTTCAAACAAGTTATTTTTCTCTCTCATAATTTTACGGGTTGCCTGACTTGGCTGGCTGGTTTTTCCTTGGTTCTTTCATGCAGTTGTGGGCAGATAGTGGCTGGAGTTGTCTGAAGGCTCAACTGGACTGGACATCCAAGATGGCACACTCACATTGGCTGTTTAATATTGGCCAGTTTCTGGGAGCTCATCTAGAACTATTGACTGGAATGCCTGCATGAGCCTTTTTAAGTGACTTGGGTTTCTCAAAGTATGATGACTGGGTTCCAACACACAGAAAATAGAAGGTGCCAGTTTCTCAAAGTCTGGGTCCAGAAACTGGCAAATATCACTTTCACCATATTCTGTTGATCAAAGCAGTCACAGAGTCTGCCCAAATTTGAGAAGAGACATAGACCCCATGTCTTGAGGGAGGAATGTTAAAAATTCATAGCCACCTTTATTTTCCACAACTTATGAACAAATTAGCCCTTCTAATTCTCAACACCATATATCTGGGCTTTAAATAGATATTTTTTCACTGTTCTTTGATAGCAACTTCCACAGCAAATAAAAAAGAGCAATACTATGTACAATACAAATACAAAAGAGTAATACTGTGCATTCTTCACTTCAAGCTTATCACCTGTAAGTCTGGGCTGTATTTTTTTCCCCAGTAGTCATGGTGAGTCTATACTAAACCTCTCTTCTCTCTGCCTAGTACCCTTGGTGAACAAAAGCATACATTTGCAAAGACAGGTGCAAAGACAGGACGAGAAGGATAATCAGTGGACCAGGGCACAGATCAGGGCCACACACAAGGGTCAAATCCAAAGCCTGAGCCTTACAGCAACTCTAGAATTTTTCCACAAATTGTGACTGTTGGAATTCTGCCAACGTCAGCCCCACAGTCCATAATGATCCAGTGCTCAAGAGTTTCTGCATTGCTAAATGTTTGCGGGGCTCAGAAATCAATATCTAATCACACTTAGCTGAAGCCCAATATTCTGTACACTCAGCAGTGTACGTTTTGGTTGCTGGGTATATAAAAGTTAACATGGGAAGTGGAACATTTGTTGGAATGAGCTGCATTAAAAATATTACCACTGTGGTGCAAATCACCGTTAATGACATTTATCGAGTGCTCATTCTGCAAGGGTCCCACTCTACCAGGAGTCTTCAGATGATACAAAGGAAAGAGAAGACACTTTTTTTTTTTTACCTCAGAAGCTAATGTTACTTTTTTTTTCTCAGCCTTTCACTAGGAACCTAACAGCTAGATTACTTCTCAAAATCTCTGCCAGCTTTAAAATCTTGTTCAAAGTAATGGGAATATCAACTACACCTGCTTTCCTGGCAGGCCATTGCTAGTCTCTTCTCAGTCAGAGGAGCATGCTGAGAACCAACCATGCCTTTTTGTAAGCTCTTACAGAGGGCCCCAGGGGTGGCCAAGTCCCAACTGTCTCTTCTCTGTCTCTAAGCTGCAAAATTCACATTGAATTCATAGTCAACACCCTAATGAAATGTCTAGTGGCATCAGTGACATCCTTTCCCTTTTCCATAGGCGGGCTCTCATATCACTTAAGAAACAGATTTTTTTAAATTTTTTTAAATGTTTATTTATTTTTGAGAGAGAGAGAGACAAAGCATGAGTTGGGGAGGGGCAGAGAGAGAACGGGAGACACAGAATCCGAAGCAGGCTCCCAGCTGTCAGGACAGAGCCCAACTCCCAGCTGTCAGGACAGAGCCCAATTTGGGGCTCAAATTCACCAACTGTGAGATCTGTGCCCTGAGCCGAAGTCTGACGCTTAACCTACTGAACCACCCAGGCACCCCAGAGAGAGATTTGTATTAACACTTTCTAGATGAGTGCTTCTCAAACATCAATATGCATGTAAATCTCACCCAGGGATCTTGTTATAATGCAGATTCTAATTCAGTGGGTCTCTGAGATTCTGCATTTCTAACAAACTCTCAGGTAATGTTGATGCTGCCAGACCTCAGTTTCCAGTAGCAAGGATAGAGGTTACTATAGAGAGAGCTTTACCTGTTTCAGGCAGTGTTCAAAGAAGAAAGAACAACGGTCCCAAGCCCCCTATCTTTTCCAATCTCTCTCTGTGTCTCTGTCTCTCCCTCTGTCTCTCTCACTCTCTTTATTTCCCTCAACCTCTCACTCAAGCTCTAGAGAATATATGCCAATCAAGCCTTAAGAAAAAAGCCTTGGAAACCTCAAAATTTTCCAACTTGAATATGCAAACTAAGTTCCAAATGTGACCTCAGGTTTAAAACATCAGCTTAGTTGTAGGCAAATAGAAAACACTGAAAACTGAATTTGAAAGTGTTGCATCTGACCTTATAGTCATGAATTTCACAGAATCGCTTCAAATTAGTTGTCTGACACCAAAAAAGGGAAGTACTTGCTAGCTTCCTTACATAGGTCCTACAAAATTGTTTCTTAATTAGGAATATTAAGACTGAAAGTTAAGAATTAAACTTTTGTCTAAATTAGCTATGTATTAAAAGCACAGGGGCTTAAATTTTGTAATTTATTTTAGTTTGAGTTATCTAGATATTGCCCTAAGTCCTCAAATCATGACGATATGCTGTTGTTCCTTTATTTTTCCCCCCAACTCTTTGATATTCCTTACCCACATATCACCTTCAATCACCCTGTCCTTCAAGATCTATCACAATGGCTCAGCCTTCTGTTCTGTACTCTCTGGAATGCCTGCCCAAGACCTTTTTGTGTTCCTAAGAAACTTATATTCTTATATATGGTCATTTATAGTTTGAGTTTTCTGCTTCTACTGAATTTTTGTTCTGTTTTGTACTTAGTAGCTGTTGGTATTTTTCCCTAGATTGTCCCCAACCAGCCCCTTCCCACCTTCATTTTAAGCAAGGTGCATATACAAAGATCTTGTGTTTTAAAAGGCCTTTACTGAAGGTCCTAAGTGGTAGATTATAATGCTTCACTGCAAATAAATTTAAAGTATATATTACCCATCACTATTCTTGAAAATTCCATCGGGCACTCTCCAGTATATCTCTGGACCTCCTGCCTTCTTGCTGATTATTCCTTTTCCTCCTTCCTTCCCATTTCTCTCTCTACACTGCTTCTCTCCCTCACTGCCCCTAAATAGTCCAGCTTTATGTTCACACCCAGCTTATCCAGAGCAATTTGGCTCTCTGATTCTCGATTCCCAAACTCTTGCCAGACTCATTTTTGTATTTCCAAAACCCATCAAAGTGTTCTCCTTGTAGAAAGAACCACTAGCAGATTGCCATTTACAGGGCTCCAATTCTTTAGAGGCATGTGGAATTTAAAACAGCATTTTCTTTTTCATTAATAAACCTGATCTCACTTGGCCTAGTAACTCTGAGATAGGAAAAGCAAGCATTAGCATTTTAGACAAAAAAAAAAAAAATCATGTAACTTATGCATAGTCCCCTAATTAGGGGCAGAACCAGGACTGAGACCCAGGCTTCCTCACATCTACTATATTCTCTCCTCTGAATCATTTTTCTTCTGGATGAGACCAAATATAAATTTTACAGAGTTGAAGAAGTCCTTAACTTTCTGGGGCCCAGATTGGATAAATCCAAATTTTATTACTTAACATAAGCTACTTGTTGATTTCCTAAAAGGTCTTTGGTTTATGGGGCACCTGGGTGGCTCAGTCTGTTGAGTGTCTGACTTTGGCTCAGGTCATGATCTCATGGTTTACGAGTTCAAGCCCTGCATCGGGCTCTGTGCTGACACCTCAGAGCCTGGAGCCTGCTTCGGATTCTGTGTCTCCCTCTCTCTCTCTGCCCCTCCCCAACTCATGCTTTGTCTCTCTCTCTCTCAAAAATAAATAAACATTAAAAAAAAAAAAGGCCTTTGGTTTGCAAGTGATCATGGGCAAGCCCACATGCAATTGTTTCTATGCAGAGGCCACAAATCAATGTTTTGCCCCCAAATTTTTAAGGGTGACTCCAGGACTGTGGAAGACAGTCCATGAGGCAAGGAACAAGAAAAATGACTTTATTTTTGATACCTACCACTCTTCACAATTTTAAAGCCCCTGCAGAGTCCTACAAATCATAAATAGAAGCTTCAGTTACCACCAGAGCAAATGAAACCATGAAATGACACTTTAGAATTATTTCTTCACCTTCTCAACTGTTTAAAAGTCACAAAGATCTGAGAATCCTGAGACTACAGTACTGTCTGGAGCTGGTCAGCATAGTTGGTTTAGGCAACTGCGCTAATGCGGTAAGTCCAGTCTTCAGGTGCTAATTTGTTTATTCTCATTCTACAGCTGCTTTCACCCAAAATTCACAGAGCACGTCCTATAATTGAAACAAAAAGGAGGAGAGTCTGTGTGGGAAACTGAGTGTGGTTAGTACAAGGGCTCCAGTGCTCTTAGTAAACGTATCCAAAAACACACACCACTCACTTGCATGTAATGAAGTAATGTTTACACATATCCATACACTTAATTTTGAAAATTACACCCTGAAACTTTGCCATTTCTTTTCTAAATAAATTCATACTGTGGGGCGCCTGGGTGGCTCAGTCGGTTGAGCGACTGACTTCAGCTCAGGTCATGATCTCACGGTTTGTGAGTTCAAGCCCCGTGTCGGGCTCTGTGCTGACAGCTCAGAGCCTTGGAGCCTGCCTCGGATTCTGTGTCTCCCTGTCTCTCTGCTCCTCCCCAACTCATGCTCTGTCTCTCTGTCTCAGAAATAAATAAACATTAAAAAAAAATCATACTGAGAAAGAGAAAAGCAGCCCCTGACATCCAAGGAGCTGACCTTGTATGATTAGCTGGGCCTTGACATTGTCCTGTTGTTCATAAGCAATTTCACAGAAAATCAATATCAGACAAGGCCACTCTTTGACCAAATGGAACAAGACAGAAACATAGCCACTCAGTAATCATATCTAAACAGAGACAAAGCATGAACATTGTCCTAGCCACAAAATACCAAAAAGCCCACCTAATCTGAGTGACTGCTGGATCTTTCCCAATTACAGCTGTAGCTTTGCTCCCATCCCAATCAGTAAGATATACTGAGAGCCATTGAATTGTCCTTGAGTTCAGATAGCATCCAATCCAGACCCAACCTCTGTTTCCTTGGATCCTCCCCAAGTTACCCAACCAAACTTAAGTCCTATAGTAAGTCCTTTCTAATACCCTCTTACAGAGACATTCTGTGGCTCCCCAGGGTGTACAATCTCCCTCACTGGGATGAATGATAAGCATTTGTTCAAATACAGGTGTGTTCCTGGGGGTTTTGACTACAGAGCATTGACAGGAAGCATAGATAGATTTGGAATGAAAGTGAGAAACGTGGGACCATGAATGTTTTACCTTTAGCAGAATGTGGTCCAAACAATGGTGTGGCACAGTTAGAAAAGTGGTTATGTGGCCACATTTTTCCAGGCCACCGTTTTGTGACTTCATGGAAACCTGACTACTGCCACTGATATAATCTATATGAATCTGTGTAAATATCAATTGTGGGGTTGGAATCTGCCTCCACTTCTTAAAAAGTCAGTGATCTCTCCAGTCCAAATTGGATTTTTTCATATAATCTCCACACCTTGCATGCTAGGAGGTGCTTTTATAAAGACTTCTACATTTTTCATTTTGAATACAAGATAACATGAAGACTCTCATTGGAAGATCCCAGGCCGACTAGAGCACCACCTGTTCCTGATTTTGTTTCAACCAATTAAGCATTTAAATTGTTTCTTATCTAAATTGAATTTGACTTTATTACTTTTTTCTTACCCTTTTTCTTTTCCACAGTCATCAACCATATCTAGTAAACAATTATTTAATATGCTAGGGAAACAAAAAGTGTGATTGCAAGGCAGTAGAAATGAGGGGGGATAGGATGAAGTAGAGAAGGAAAACTGTAACCTGTAGTACATCTGGGACTTATCTTGCATAAAGTGATCTTAGGTCACCTCAACTCTCTGGATGTCAGTTTCCTCCTCCATAAAACAAGGTTAAGATGAGATCTCTAAACTTTTACCAGGCAAAATTCTAACCATACCCTCCCTGCCCACCTTCACTTCTTCCTGACTCAGAAGAAAAGAAGCCCCTTCAATCTATAGCTCTTCCTTCCCTTTGAGATCCAAGTTCACCTGCCTGGCCTCCATCAAGATGTTGTTCTTTCTCTTGAATCTTTAATCCCTTTCTCCCCCATTAACTTCTCTTTTTCTACCAAAAGCTCTACTCCCAATTCACTTTTAGGAACCACTAACTATTGACTTCTGTGGCTTCTTTGACCACAATCTAATGAGTATATTGCTCATTGATTCTACATTCCTTCCTTTGGAGCTAATCTGTTTGCAACCACCCCAATTTTCAAATGATTTGGAAAACAGGTATGAGTGATCTGGACTCAACACAGAGTCAAGAAAACATTTTGTTTTTAAAGGCGTATGTGCTGGAAATGAATTCTTATTACAATAGCATTACAAGTTATAGTAATCAATAGATAACTGTATTTAATAATTTGTTTGAAACAGACCATACTTCTATTTTTTCCATGAGATTAATCAGAAGCTTTCATGGAAACCTTTATGGAACACATGATTGTGTGAATATAATTTTTTTATTTAATTGGCATTTAAGCAAACGGTTAAATTTTTTTCAACAAACTACAAATTTATTTTCCTTGACTTTTGGTTTTATTAGTTTATGGTTGATTTTTTTAGGCTAGTAAAATATATGAGAAGTCAATTCTCCTCTTAAAAGGGCTAGACTAAATTTGAAGGCCTATGCCAGTAAGAGATAACAGAAAGGAGGTGCAGAATTTTGACTCTCTTTCCCTCAGAACAGAGGCAGGGAAACTACGTTCATCTCCTCTGCTCCCAAACCTATCAATCCTTAAAACTTCTTTCCTGACAAGCCTCAGGACTAAGGAATAGGTATTAACAGAACTGGTCAAAAGTGTAGCAGCTTTCAAAGTGCTTTCAGTGAATAATCTGATTTTATCCTCATCACCCTGGGAAGTCAGAAGGGACAGATAAGCAACTCCATTTTCTTTCTCCACAGTCTCTCATATCATATAAAAGATACCTTCCTCACCTTCATTCATGTATACCAAAAACATTTATTGTGCTCTTAGTCTCTGCCAGCAACAGAAAAGTTGAATTAAGGGCTGTTATGGTTTATTTCCTTTGGGGAAAGGCAGTAAGCAATCCTCTGGAAGGGAGACAAGTGCTAGAAATATCTCTTTGTTCAACACCAGCTTCCTTAAAACACCAACAACTTCCTAGGGGGAAAAAAAGCAACCACCCCCATATTTCTATGACTCGAGAAAGAGAGATTTGAAGAGTTTCCTTTAGTGTTCTCCATGCAGACTTTTTTTTAATGTGTATTAATTTTTGAGAGAGAGAAAGACAGAGACAGAGACAGAGACGGAGACAGAGCATGAGTGGGAGAGGAGCAGAGAGAGAGGAAGACACAGAATCCGAAGCAGGCTCCAGGATCTGAGCTGTCAGCACAGAGCCCGACGCAGGGCTCGAATCCACGAACCATAAGATCATGACCTGAGCTACAGATGTAACTAGAATAGGGTGGGCCCTAATCCAATATGATGGATGTCCTTTTGAAAAGGGAGGATTTGGACACAGACACACACACAGGGAAAACATCATGTGAACATAAAGTTAAGGATCAGGGTGATGCTACTATATGCAAGGAAACACCAAACATTGCCAGAAAACTACCAGAAGCTAGGAGAAAGGCATAGAACAGATGTTCCCTCACAACCCTCAGACTGGACCAATCCTGCCAACACCTTGAGTTCAGATCTCCAGCCTCCAGAAATGTGAGACAATAAGTTTCTGTTGTTCAAGTCACCCAGTTTGTGGTACTTGTTACATCAACCCCAGCAAATGAACACAAACAGCTTTACCAAAATCTCTGCAGGGCACTGGTCACAGGTAGCACTGGTATCACTCCAATAGAGAGGACACAACGAGTCAGTGTCCCCACAACTGTGCCACAAACCATAGTAAGCTCTGACATCTCATAAGCTTCCTTTCATCAGCAGTGGGGCTCAGGGTCATAACCAAAGGAAACCACAGAACTGGCTGGCACGGTGGGATGCTTGGGGGACCCAGCAGAAACCCAGAAGGGGGACATCAGAATGAAAGGAAAAGCTGAGGCTGCCATTTGTCTGGGAATACATATGAGAGCCCATAGGACCCCCGTGATTGCATTGGGGGCCATTAGTTAGCAGGAGGCACAATTATCCCATGAACAAGAAGAGCAAAAGTCACCAAAATAACCAGTTTAATCTGATCAACATTTTCATTAAGAAAATGACCCATAACTTTGAGTTCTCTACTGGGATTGCTCTGTTCATCCTAGAAAAACATCATGCTCTCACTTTCCATATCATTAAGGTAGGGTTGTTAACTGGAATCATTCTGTGTCTGGAGTACACAGCAGTTTGGCAAGATTACAGAGAAAATGGAAGGAAATGGGTTCAGAAAACATTAACAACTTCATTCAGCTGTGTTGACTACCAGTCAAGTACAGCTCATACAACTATCTCAAGATGAAAAATGTAAAGCAAATTAAGGAAAGTAAAAAAAAACCATGAAATAAGATTATGATGCAAAAATGTTCAATCAATCCTTTCCAATTTTCTATGCACCCTAAATAAAATGTATGTTTAACTGTAAAATGGGACCTTGTTTACTAATGCAAGACCTTGTTCTTTTATGGAGTCTGTTAGATCAGGGCCATGCAAAGAGGTATCAGGAAAATGCAAAGGGAAGCAATGATTGGTAATTAACTTGTCAATGCAAATAAACAATAAGCATATGATTTAGGCCCCTAAACCAGTTTGTGATCAGATAGTATAATGGAGAACTGAAGAATATTAGCTACAACAGGCACAAGGAGATCTTGGTGGTGATCCTGGTTTTAAAAGGAGATAGTGTCTATAAATATTATTAAAAGTACATTTTGGGGTATATAGTAATTATATCATCCTTAAAGGATATTTAAAATTATGTAATTACAACTATATAATTAATATAACCAACTTAGAAATAAATATTGTAGGTATTTTCACAATGCAAAATTGACACCTGTTAATAACTGTAAATTCTAGGTGGTAGAACTATCTAGGTTAGTTATGTTATCCTTTGCCCTTTTCTGTTTTTAAAAATATCTCAGGGCATCCAGATAGTTCAGTGGGTTAAGCATTCGACCCTTTATCTCAGCTCAGGACTTGATCTCAGGGTTGTGAGTTTAAGCCCTGCATTGGGCTCTGCACAGGGTGTGAAGTCTACTTAAAATAAAAAAATTTTTAAAAATCTAAAAACAAAAAAAGTTTTTAAAGAACTCTTATCCAACAGCCTACTTAGCTGCAGATCTGAAATTTGCTAGTATTGTAAATTTAGGCAAATGTTTTACTCTCTCTGAATTGTTTCTTCATCCACCAAGTGAGTTCATAATAATAGAAGGGCATTTTCAAGAATTAGACATGATGTGTATATAGAGGTGATGGTAGACAGTAGAGACAGCCGTGAGAACTTTGAGCTCTGACAAGGAAACTCTACCTTCCAGTCCAGCCTTTTATGTTTTTTAATTCCTTATTGTTAGAAAGCCCACCAAATGGTCTCCCTGTACCCGTCACCCATGATCCTAGTGGGGGCTGCAAAGTCCTTCCACTCAGCATTATTTCAGTATTTTTTAAGTTAATTTATTTATTTTGAAAGAAAGCGGGTGGGGGGGCAAGGCAGAGACAGAGAATCCCAAGCAAGCTGTGCACTGTCAGCACAGAGCCTGTCATGGGGCTGATACCTCACAGAGCATGAGATCATGACCTGAGTCAGGCACTCAACCAACTGAGCCACCCAGGTGCCCCTTATTTCAGTATTTTAATTCAGGTAAGGATCTTCCAATCCCCTTTATCTTCCCCCATCTTCGAAGCTTCTCTTTTCCAGGTTAAAAATATCTCAATCTCTCTATCCTCCCACATGAAACTTAATTTTGAGTTCCTGTACCATGGCAATGAGTTTCTTCCTATAGTATGCTTCCATTGACCTTTATCTCTTTAAGTTGCAATGCCTGGAGTTGAGATTGGAGCTATACTTTTCTCCCTATCCCAGATCCTTGTTCTAGATCATGGATGGGCAAACATTTTCTATTAAGGGCCAGATAATAAATATTTTCAGCTTCACCAGCCATATAGCCTCCATGCAATTATCCAACTCTGTCATTGTAGCACAACAGCAGCTATAGTCAGTATGTCAAAGAAAGGACATGGCTATGCACCAATAAAAACTTTAAAAAAAAAAAAACAGATGGCAGTCTATATTTGACCAATAGGTCATAATTTGCTGACCTCTGGCTTACATGATATTCTTCTGCTAAGGAAAGACTCCCACTGGACTTTTTCAATGGCTTAACCACACTGGTGTGTCTTTTGTCATACTTGCCATTAAGCTATGTCTTAAACAATTTGAGTGCCTTTCTGAGTGCAAATAAGGATATAGATATAGGAACAGAGTTTAGCCAACCCCCATCTTGGTACATGTAGCAAGGAGGAGCATGTTGGAACAAAGCAGAATAGATCCTTGTTGCCAGTTCCTGTGCTGATAAAGCAGCTATCAGCTCACCACATATCTACCCAGGTGCCACTATAACTGAGCTTAGCATGGAGAAGTTAATATCCCTCATGATGGAAGAATTCTACAGACAATACAGCAGAGCTGGAGTTCCCAAGTGGTGAACTGTGCCATCATCTATGTTACATATCATTTTGATAGATTCAGCTTACCTCTCCAACTAGTTGAGTACTTTTCAGATAATCATCTTATTACCTAATGTGTGGAGTCACATCTGTTCTTTCCTTTGTTTAAAAATTATTTTCTCCTTTATTCATAAGATGTTTGCATAATTAAAGTATTTACATGGTAGCAATTAATTAGCTGCTAATGAGGCACAAAAAGCCATGTAATTCCTTTCAACAGTAGTTCATAATTCAATCCAATTTTTTTTTGTTTACTCAGACTCAAGAATGCCCTTAATTAAGATTTGCTATAAATTCTTGCCTTGACAATTCAGTGTCTATAGTGTCATCAGCCTATTATTGGCATAGAAGTGAAAAGAACACTGGGTTTTGAGTCAAAACTCAAATATTAGTCCCATTTCTGTTATTTTTTAGTTTGAGCACTTGAACAGGTTAATTAAGTTCTCTTCACCCCTATCTCTTCATGCATAAAATAGAGAAAATCATACTTTCCCTGACTAGTTCATAAGGTTAATTTAACTGGCAAACATGAACATGGATTTCAAGGTTATTTTCTCCAAATATGTAATGTGTTTATTATATACAAAGATTTTCACAACATACTGTTGCCAGAAAGACTAGATAACAGTTTTGCCTTATCATCTAAATTTTTCTGGAAGGAACCACACCAAAATGTCAATAGTGTTTATCTCCGTGGGGTAGAAATAGAAGTGGTATTTATTTTGCTCTTTTCTATTTATGCATAGTTTCTATGTTTTCTACAATAAGCAAGTAATACTTGTATAATAATAAAAGATCAAATTCTGAAATACTTGCGTATTGAATTATAAAATAATACATGCTAACTTAGAACACTTGGAAAATACAGAAGAGTAGAAAAAAAGATCACATATATTGGCATGTGCTTACTATGGTGTTACTATGACCCTTAAGAGGAGTTGTACTAAACCATCTCCAAGGTTGAGTTCCCACATTCCATGGTTCTTAGTACTTAGTACTTAGTCTAGAGTTACCCTAAAAAGCAGCTGAATAGCTATATGCACCAGGCAACATTTGCGTATATAAATCTCCATGGCAACTTAAATATGGAATTAAAATTGCTATGGCCCATCCAGTCAGAGGTGAATCATAGAAAGCTATTTTGGTTGGCGCTGCTAAAACTTATGTTGTGATGCTGCTAAAACAGAGCAACAAATAAAGAGGTTGTTTGGGGAACTCAGTGTTAAATAATTGGAAACAAATAAATTTTCCCTAAAAGAATATATTGAAAAACCAAAGGAAACAAGACTTTCAATTCCTTTAAAAAGGAGTAAGTTAAAGGTGAACTTTGGAAAGGTTAGCTCTTGCGAACGTAAGAATGCAATTCTTCTAAATACCTTTCAGTTCTAAAGCACAAAATCTAGCTATTCCATCAGAGTGACTTCCAATCACCTCCTACACTTGAAATATGAGGAAAACCACTAAAGCTAATGTAGAATGTCAGCAGCTTATATATGGTACAAACTTCTTCTCCCTCTTGTATTGTCACCAAGTGGGAAAGAAAAAGGAAATTTGTGACCGACTTTACACAGCAAGTGCATTTCTTCATTCTCCCTAAACCTAAAGCCACATATAAAAAGCCCCTGGTTAGGGGTGCCTGGGTGGCTCTGTGGGCTAACACCTACTTTTGATTTCAGCTCAGGTTATGATCTCATTGTTTGTGAGATCGAGCCCTGACAGGCCTGTCAGGCTCTACACTGACAGAACGGAGCCTACTTGGGATTCCTTCTCTCCCTCTCTGCCTCTCCCCTGCTCGTGCTCTCTCTCAAAATAAATAAATAAACTTAAAAAAAAAAGCCCCTGGTTAGAACCACATGGTGATCATAAATGTAGATGGTATCCTAGGAATTTTTTTCATTCTTTTCAGAAGGCTTTTAACAGTGGCTAAACCTGTTACCTAAATTAACCCAGAACGAAAAAAAAAAAATATTTACAAATTATATATCCTATTAAAAACTTGTATCTAGGATGTATAAGAACACTTATAACTCAGTAATATAAAGACAAATAATCCAATTTCAATTAGGCAAAGTATCTAAATAGACATGTCTCCAAAGAAGACATACAAATGGCCAATGGCACATGAAAAGATGCTCAGTTATCACTGGCCATCAGGGAAATGCAAATCAAAACCACAATGAGATATCACTTTACACCCACTAGAATGGTTCTAATCCAAAACAGAAAATAATGTGTTGGCAAGGATGTGGAGAAATTAGAACCTGCCTTCACTGCTGGCTGGAATGTAAAATGGTGCAGCCACTTTGGAAAATAGTCTGACAGTTCCTCAAAAGTTTAAACATAGAGTTACCATATGACCAAGCAATTCCCCTCCTAGGTATATACCCAAGAGAAATGAAAACATACGTCGACACAAAAATCTGTACACTGTTCATAGCAACATTACTCCTAAGAGCCAGAATGTATAAACAACTCAAATGTCCATCAAGTGATGAATGGATGAATACAATGTATAGTCCTATGATGGAATATTATTTGGCCATGATAAAGGAATGAAGTACTGACACATGTTACAACATGGATGAATCTTGGAAACATTATGCTGAGTGAAAGAAGCTAGTCACAAAAACCACGTATTTTAAGATTCCATTTATAGAAAATGTCCAGGATAAACTAATCTATAAAGACAGAAAATAGATTAGTGGTTGCCTAGGGCTGAGGGAGAAGGTAACTGGGGGAAAAGAGGGTGACTGCTTAAGGTTGAGATTTCTTTTTAGAGTGAAAATGTTCTAAAATTGATTGTAATGATGGCTGCACAACTCTGGGAAATACTAAAAACCATTGGATTGTACACTTTAGATGGGGGAATTGTATGACGTGTGGATTATATCCCAATATAGCTAGTGTAAAAATGATAGGTAGGTAGGTAGGTGGGCAGGTAGATAGATAAAGATAGACAGACAGACCCAGGTAACAGTTGCTGAAGGCCAGTTTCCAGAGCTGGTTGGGTCTCAGAATTGGATTAGTAAGAATGGCTAAGTCACTGCTAGCTAGGTACTGGTGCCTTTCTCTTCCTCTACCCCAAATCACCCAATCAATGAAAAATAAATTGTTCAAAACTTCTTCCACAACTCGACTCCTGGTGCCTTCACTAAAGTTGATTCTTTCATTAAAAATATGTATATATGTTGACTACTTATGTAAGAGAAAAACACGGCACAAAAATTGTCCAACTTCCATTACTACCTTTATTCATGTTCTCCATACCCAAAAGTTTCATCCCATGTACCAACTATGGAGTCTTTAGGACTCATTCCCCAAGAAGCTGGCATTTTCTCAATCCCATTCCAGTCTGGGAGATTTAAGATAACCCCATCCCTGTCCCCAGGGAAATACTTTTTTGAAAAATAAAAATGTTATTTGGATCTAAAATTAAGTATTTCGCTTATTCAGACGCTGTGCTATAAATCCATCAATGTTAATAAAGAAGCCACAGTTATGATTTAGGAATCTCAAACAAAGACTAAGGTTAAGGTCCCAAGTGAGATTAATGAATACTCTTTTCTATCACACATGGCAGATTTCTCTGTTACATCTCCCTGTAAAGAGATTTGGATCCCCCTTATGACAAATTATTTTACTTCAGAACTTATCTTTACTCATCTGAAATATAAACCTCTGTATTTATGAGAACATTCATATCAACATTTGTGTCCACTGCTATAAATAGTGATAGCTTAGGAATTGCTATTTAGCGCTCATTTAATGTGTTACTGCACCTAGTGATTTATTATTAAAATATTATTACTGTAGTGGCAGCAGCAGTAAGAGTAGTGGCAGTGGTAATTCCCCACCTAGTCCTAAACTCCTTTTCTTTTCAACTATAAAAACCACAACATGTCTTCTGGTTTTTGAGATGGTTGTTTTAGAACTGTCAGCTCCCTGCTAAAGCATTTTACTACCAGCTTGAATCAAAAGTGCTTCTGACATTTCTAAGGCTAAGACAGACATGGAGCTTTAGCTCTCCTCCTACTTCAGTGGCCTTCAGTTCCTCTTACAGCAGATCCCCATGCCCATGAACATACCCGATACTCTTTCCTCCTGTTGCTCTAAGTTAGAGGGAATTGTCCATGCTGTAAAGGAGATATTCGCTAAGAGTCTCTGGTCTTAACCGCTCTTCCCCAAAGGACTCCCTAACCCTAGAAAGCAAACACAGTGGGTTGGCCTGGACCATAAGGAGCACCCTTTTCCCATAATCTAAAAAGGCTTATATTAAAACAGGTATGAGGCCCAAACCTGTGTCTTGGATCTCTCCACATTCCTTTCTGCAAGCAGGAAAAGGACAAAGGTGTGAGTCCATGGTGCTTAACTCTTTAAGCTGTGTGGACAAGGAAGGTAGACAAAGAAAAGACGGACACCGGTCCCTTGAATAAGCCCTCGTCAGAAAACCACTTTGGCCACTTGGGTGAAGGAAGAGAGGAAGTCACATCCATGAACTGATGTCTTTTCACACATTGACTTCACCATGAGCAAATATGGCCCAACTAATACCCAGGGAGCTGACCAAAAAGATTAGTATGTCTTCTACTTTGGCTAAAAGGAGAAACACAGGACAGAAGGGAACCTCCCCTCTCCTCGTGGCCCATGACTTGGAATACTCAACTTCTAAAATCTTAAAATCCACTAAATCATCACCCTCCTTTCACCCCTCCATTTTCACTTCAGTCATTCTTTGCCAGCATTTCTGCCTCCTTGTCTCTTCACCTCATCTACTCTGGAGCCCCCAACTGCTGGTGTCCTCACTCCCCTAACAGGCAGCTGAGCAATGCTGGAGACCATAACGTATAGACCACAACAACTCAGAGGCACTCTTCACCCAATTCTTTTACATCTTCCAAATAAACCTCCTCCACCCCACAACAGATGTTTTTCCAAATCTCCAGTACTCTTCTGTTGCTTCTTCCTTCCTTTCCACCCACCCCCCCCCCCCCCCCGCCAATTCCCCCTGGCAGATGTGCTTGACTGTCTCTACACAGAGAAACTGTCTGTGAAGGCAGGAAGTTGAAGTTCTGGTATCTGAATCAATTCTATTTCCTTCCCTCTAGTCTCATAGAAAAAGATGATCTTTCTCTTCAAACCATGAAGCAACATCCATGTTGTCCCTGAGTAGAATCTACTTGTGTCTTTGCGATATTGCTAGAAATCGAAGTCTTAATCTCAGTGTATATTCAATTTGCCTTTCTCTTAATATAAGGGAAGTTGAGTGTTGTTTAAATGTTTTTTGTATACATTGAATGTTCTTTGCCTGTTTTTTCCATATATCATTTTATTTCATTCTTTTTTAACATTTTCTTTACTTTTTATTTTTCTTCTTAATTCTCTATATCGTTTACTGTGTTTTAGAGTATCTGTTCTCACCATTTCCCTTCCAATTTTGCTATCATCCCTATGATTATTTTACTACTTTCTTCCTTACATTGCTTTTGTGAGGTTTTCCAGTTTACATTTTATCTTCTCCTACACTGTACCACCTCTTCCCTGGGCTCTCACATCTCTGTTTGAAGCTCTTGTTTCATAAGAACTACTGTTTCATTGATTATTTTTAAAATTCATGCAATGGGGGTGCCTCGGTGGCTCAGTTGGTTGAATGTCCGACTTTGCCTCAGGTCATGATCTCACAGTTCATGAGTTCGAGCCCCACGTTGGGCTCTGTGCTGACTGCTCAGAGCCTGGAGCCTGCTTGGGATTCTGTGTCTCCTCTCTCTCTGCCCCTCCCCCACTTAAATTTAAAAAAAATTCATGCAATGTATTTCGTTGCAATATTCATCTGCTCTAAGGCAACTGTGTTTTTTCACGGGTGTCCTTTGTTTAACATTTTTTCCTGTTCTTTCTTTCTTTTCTCTACAGCCTATATATATATATATATATATATATATATATATATACATACATACATATATATATGGATTCTCACTTCTTGATTCCTCATTACTGAAAGACACAAATTTTTCTGGACCAACTATTTGCAGGTATATGTTGGGAAAAGGCCAGGGGCACTGAAATTTTCCCATTACAGAGTTTTGTGAGTGGTGATGACTGGCAACAGTGGTTCTTTCTCACAATAGCAACTTTATCTTCTTCCCTGACACTGTGGAGATGGTCTATTTCCTCTGTACAGACTTCCTGCACGACTTATTTGGTTCTGCTTCCTCTGATTCTTAAGAGCAGAGTCCAGGAGCACCCCTGGCCCCTATATAAGCATCCTGTTGCAATGAGCATTTGGGGTTTTGAGCCTCAGGGGGTACTCATTTCACTTTGCTGGCTCCTTGAGATCTGTAATCTCCACATCCTCTCCCCCCACTCTTATAAACTATCCCCCCCTTCTCCATTACCATTGATTTGGGAATTTACAGTTCCTTAATTTCACTAAAACTGGAGTTTGAGGGTTTGTATTTTTGCTTCTTATGTTCATTTTTGTTTAGGGATGATTTCTAAAAAAAGCTAGAAGCACTCTCAACAATAGCCAAATTATGGAAAGAGCCTAAATGTCCATCAACTGATGAATGGATAAAGAAATTGTGGTTTATATACACAATGGAATACTACGTGGCAATGAGAAAGAATGAAATATGGCCCTTTGTAGCAACGTGGATGGAACTGGAGAGTGTAATGCTAAGTGAAATAAGCCATACAGAGAAAGACAGATACCATATGGTTTCACTCTTATGTGGATCCTGAGAAACTTAACAGAAACCCATGGGGGAGGGGAAGGAAAAAACAAAAAAAAAAGAGGTTAGAGTGGGAGAGAACCAAAGCATAAGAGACTGTTAAAAACTGAGAACAAACTGAGGGTTGATGGGGGGGGTGGGAGGGAGAGGAGGGTGGGTGATGGGTATTGAGGAGGGCACCTTTTGGGATGAGCACTGGGTGTTGTATGGAAACCAATCTGACAATAAATTTCATATATTGGAAAAATAAATAAATAAAAAATAAAAATTAAAAAAGCTAGAGAAAATGCCAAATTTATGTTGTAATACATCAGAAATCTGTCTCTTTCTTTGAAACCTTGCTTTGAAACCTTTGAAACTTTCTCTGAAACCTTGCTTCACATGTATTTTCAAGCTCATCTATTTTTTCCTCAAATTTGGGGGAAGAAAATAAAAAGCCTCTCTGGTACTTTATGCCCCTTACCTACCACTGTATCTGTTTTGTCATTCACCAAATATTTATTAAATGCCTACTCTGGATGTGGCCCTGACCTCAGTACCAGGGTTATAATGTTGACCAAGATCAGCATTGCCCCTCCTCCCTTGGAGGTTACAGTCAAAGAGAGAGAACTGAGAATTAAATCAGCAATACAAATACTCTGCGTCACCATCCTACTTGCCCACCTTCCACTGGCTTTTCAATTCTCTGCAATTAATCTCCCGCCTCTCAAATCTGCTGATCTTGTATTCAAAGTCGTCAGGGAAATTTTCATTGACAAATCCAGTGACGATCTATCAGTCATCATCTTGCCTTACTTTCTCATGGCACAGTTTACTATTCCTTTCTCATTAAAATATACTGTACCCCAAATTTCTCATTTGAACTCCCCAACCTCCTCATTTGCCCTGGACCTCTCTGTCCACTGACAGACAGTTCCCCCTGCTTCTCACTGAAGGTTAGTGTTCTCTGGGGCTTTGTCCTTGGCCCTCTTCCCTTTGCATTGTATGTCCTCCCTAAATGACTTCACAGTCTCAATAGTTTAGCCACTCCTTCTATTACAAACAATTCTCAACTTAATATTTTTAACTCAGACTTCTCTCCTGAGCTCTAGATTCATATATCAGCCACCTATGGGGGACTCTGTATCTGGATGTCCCTCTTTCAATTCTAATCAGTTAGATCCAAAACTGAATTGAGACTTTAGATTTTAAAAGTAAGTCTGCATTCCACAGGCCTGTTTAGTGGCTTTACCACATACTTTATTACCCAACACTAAAGCCAGGCATTTACCCTGAATCTTTTCCCCTTTCTGATACCATTTAATGTATTTTAAGTCTGCTCCCTTGCCTCAGTAGGCAAGCCCATCTTTACTGCCCTAATTCAAGCCCTCACCATTCCAGGCCTGTGCTAGAGTCATAGCCTCTTACCTGGTCTTCCCGCCTCATTCCCCCCTCTCTAGGCAACACTGTCACTAACGCCACAGTGAGCTTCTAAAATGTAAATTTAATCATGATGGCCTCTACTGAAAATCCTTTAATTTTCCCCCCTACTCTTGGATAAAATATAAACTCCTTACTATAATTTGAAAAACCTTTCATGATCTGCCTGTGCCTATAACCCCAAGCTTATATCTTGCCGCTTCCCTTCCTTCCCTGTCCTATACCCTATGCTCTGCTGTACCTGTTACTCCTTCTCAAACCCTCCATGCTGGTTCAAGTCCTATAGCATCCAATATGATCCTTCTTGGAATACACTTCCTGGAACCTTCCTTTTCCATGTTTCACCTAGTGAATTCTTGCTCATTCTACAGTGCGTCTTGCCTTGCCCCACCTCCAGCTCACTCCACAACTTTATCTCCTCTGAATCCATGTCTGATGCCCTACATGCATCTAAGAGCATCTGTCCCATCATGTTTGAATTCTGTGTTTATTCATTGGGACTTTGACTACTGAGAGCAAAGCCCCTTGAGGGCAAGGACATGGTCTTATTCATTTTTTTCATCCTTAGGTACCTTTCCAAGAGCCTGGTGTTCAAATACTTGTGAATGAATGAGGGAATGAATGAATGAAGTGTGTTGAGATCATAAAGTATAGAACACTATACACTAGTCAGTGGAGAAAGGCATTTTACAGCCATGGTGGTGTTGAAAGACGGGAAATACAGTCCTTCTCTCTGGCTATTAAGTGTTTTACATCAGATCCTTTCTGAAGTGTTAAAAGTTAAATCAATTTCCAGGAAAACATGACTGCCAATGTAAAATATGTCCTGAGGGGAATATTTCCCCTCCTAATACTTTCCATGTGCATGAAAGGGAAAAGTGCACCCACCGCACATGTTCGATGTTGTCATCTAGAAGCTCATGCCCTTACATTTCTCCAGGAACTTATTTGCAAGCTAGTAAATCAGTATGTTGGCCAAGGATCCATCCATGAACAAAGTTGGCAGGTTCTCTGCAGTATAACGAGCCATCTCCCTGTCGGTACCTGGTCAAGTCTGGCTGTGAGACAGAGCAGGCCAGAAGGGGCCTAAAGGGACCAGACCAATCTGGACAGACATGAGGAACAATGCTCCATCCAGGCAAGGGTCACCAGTGGAGCAAGGACGGAGAGCCATGTCCACTCTAGAAGACAGATATTGGATTCATCAGAGTATCCATGATGAAGCCAAAGGCAGTATCAGCCACAATTTCAGGAATCTACAGGTGTTAAGAAATATTGATAAGATGAGCAAGCATAATGTCCTGTGATAGAAGTCCCATGTGAGCATAGGGGCAGAGACCAAAGGCCATGGTACAAGTCAAGGTACCCGTTGAAACTGGACCCAAGGGAGCACAAAAATAAGAGAAAGCAGTGACACGGTTTCCCTAAGGGAAAAAACCCACTCTATAACACAATGGCAATATGGTATTGATCCTGGATCAGTGGCGTTCTTAGTGTATAGATAAGGACTGTGTACAGAACATTTTGGGGGTTTGTGTGCCCAGAACGACTTCCTCATATGCTTCTGGTAATAGAACCTATCTTTCCTGCAGAAAGCCCATTCCTTGTGGTTTGAGTAGACCTAACCTAATCCCCATAGCTCCAGACCCGATTTCGTGTTCCTTCCCCAGGCTGCTGGGGTCCCTAAGGTAGCGTACTGTAAGTCTCAGGCATCTGACAGCCATATTGCTTACCTGCCTAAAAAATGAACAGGCAGAAACAAGTACAAGTGAGAGATGCAGAAAGGTAAGAGATTCAGAAACATCATTTGATCCCTGAAGCAAGAGGCTACCCCTGAAATTCCTTTCAAAAGAGGTCAGAATTGGGTGTCTGCAGCTGAAAGAGTCCTTTCTCTTAGAGGCCAATGTGCATAGCTCCTAGGAGCCTGCAAGGCGTGGCAGGTGCTTGAGGCTAGGTTTACAGTGTGGGCAGAACACTGGATCTTCTGAGACATTCTCACAATTCTTAATGTGACTACTAGATTTTACACTGAGATTTGTTTTTCAAAAGAGAAGGGAAGTCTATATATCCAGGCACTGCTGTTACCTTTTCTGCTCCTTTTTGTTTCTCAAGCTTTTCACACCCACACTCAACTTTCTGGATGAGGGGAGGGAAGGGGCTGGTTATACGACAACACATGACCACTTGAAGCCACCATAGGATGGCTTAGCAGTCATCTTCTGGATACTCAGGGTCCTTCTGCTTAGTGGAGGGAAAGGCTGCCTATACCACAATTACCTGTCATCTGAGAAGTCAGCATAGGCCTGACTTCCCTTGGGGTTTAGTTTCCCCATGAAACTAAAGTGGAGATAGAGCTCTACTTCATCCTACTCCCTGTGGGATCCCAAAATGGTCCTGTATAATTAGCCTGAAGACATTCCCTGCTGTTTGTTTGTCACGAAAACAAGTAGAAAGCACTAGAAAAAAAGAGTAGTTATTTAGAGGTAAATAGCAAGGGAAGGTTGGAAATGTTTGATCTCATATATAGATATGGCCTTTGTGTTCCCCAAGTAATTACTTTTGGTTTACTTTCTTCTAAAAGTGCGCTGAGATCTGAAGGTTAGTAAGAATGAACAATAAAATTAGGTACTAAAAACAAACAAGGCTCTCAGGGGATGGATTCAAATAAGAGAAAGCCAAAATCTTGGCACTACACTTAGGTGCAAAAAAAAAAAAAAAAAACAGACCTCACAAGTTTTGTCAGCCCTTCTGTATCCATCAGACTTTCTTTACCTACAGTAATTAACCTGGAGAGGGAATCTGAAAGTTTGAGTCAAAGCCTTGGGTTTTCAGATAAGAGAGCATATCAGCTTTCAGAGAAAATTCCAAATGTCCCTGCATTTCTTCATTATAAAACCCTATCCGTGATCTGTATTCTAGAAAATTTTGAATCATGTTTCCGCAAGGTGCAAATAGCCCTGATGACGATGTGTCAGGGGTTTCATTTTAAAACACTATTAAACCAAGCAGGTGGTGGCCAAATTGGAGAGGATGTTTGATCCCGTCCCAATTTTCCACTGCTGTAAAGACAGACACCAAAATAGCAAATCATTCTTTATAGTCAGTTCTCCTGTTTTTCAAGAACCAGAAATAATTTTAGAAGACCTTTTTTTTTCCTTGCAAGGGCTCCATAACTTTGACACGCAGCTTGCAAAATAGAAGGAGAGAACGGAAACCACATCCAGAAATAACCATTTCCCAGTCCCTTGTAATGGATTATAAGTGAAAGGGACCATTGACAAAATTAGCACGATGGTGTTTCATAAAAAGTTAAGTAAATCTTAAAGGGAGGTAATGCTCTTCTCATTATACTTAGGGATGAGGAGATGGTGGGACACAAGATTTGTCAACAAGCAGCAGCTTTGCTTCATTTCTTCTTATGCCACCAAATTTAACAGACAATTTGAATAGAACATTCGCCTCACATACTCACATAAACCGAATCTTATTGCTAGCTGGGGCATACTGAAAAGCACGAGACTAATGGAGCCAAACTTTCCACAATTGTTTGATCAATTTGCTATCCCTTTATTTTCTAATTTTTTTCAGAAGAGCAAAGTTGCATTTTCCTCAGGCCTTACTCAACTAGTAGATGGGAGAAAGTCCTTATTATTCTTTTTAGAATTGCAAATGGGATTCTTTATCTCAGAGGCCCAATCACCATTTCAAAAGAGAAGATTTTTATTTTTAAGAGATTCTTTTTTTTTTTTTTTACTTGGTTACTTAGGTCTATTTTAGAAAACGTACAAACTCACTGGAGTTAACTTGATCTATATGGTTCAAAAAGGGGCAAATTCTACCAGATGGAAAAAAGCATGGACATTGGAATGCAGTTATCTGGGATTATAATACTTAACAACTAAGTAGAGGAAGTAGTTCCCCTTTAATATCTCAGCTCAGACTTCCCTCTGCTATCACTATGCTAGTACCATCATGTTCAGAAGCAATCAGATGCATGCGACAATTGCTTTTTAAGCACCACAGAACTGGCTGCAGTAATTTGGTTGTTTTCAACCATTCTCCAAATAAAAATATTTGAGCTAAATACGGTTTAACACAAAGGCTCAGAGTTTGTAAATTGTTATTTATTATTATTATTATTATTGGAAACTGACCTACACATTCCCCTGCACTCTATCACCCTGCATTGAAAATATAACAGAAGCGAAGATTGAGAAGGAGCTAGAAGAACTTAAGAGCACTTTCCAACCTTTTGAAATGCCTAGAATGATAATGCAAATATAACATATATGCAATAACCCTGCAGTAAAGAGGAAGACGTACAGAAAAGAGAATGTTGCATAAAAGCATGGGTAATTATACATTTTATTTTTCTTTTCATGTTTTTATTTTCTTTTGAGAGAAAGAGAGACAGAGTGCAAGTGGGTAAGGGGCAGAAAGAGATTGGGAGACAGAATCTGAAGCAGGCTCCAGTTCTGAGCTGCCAGCACAGAGTCCAACACGGGGCTCAAACTCACAGACTGTGAGATCGTGACTTGAGCTGAAGTCAGACGCTTAACCGGACTGAGCCACCCAGGCACCCTATATGTTTTAAGTGTAAGGGGAGATGTCAAAGCATTTAGTTATTTGTAGCACCTATTTAACTGTAATTCCATATTCCACATTAGGTGAAAATCTGAGTTTCAGCAAAGTTGCCTTTTTTGTCTCTTTAATTACCCGGGCATTGTGCCCAGAGATAGGGCTGTAATTACCCAGGAAACCAAGGGTCATAGGGAACGACTGATCAGGTCAATACTGAATCCTCTCTGAACCAGGAGGAAGGCTTTCACCGGGCTGACTTGGAAAGTTGTTCTTCTCTTGGAGTCTCTTTCCTGTAAGCAGAGTCTGCCCCCACGTGGTAAAAGTGAGGGGCTGCTCTTACTTCCCCAGATGCCTCCTTCTTGCTCTAGGTCAGCAGGAGGGTATTTGTAGCAACCCATGCCATTGACCACCCTCCTACCTTTGAGCTGCTTTTTACTGCTTCTCTCCCCTCTGTCCTCCCTCCCCCTTTTATTGTTGTTCTCCTTCCTTCTATCTTTCTTTTTATTCGCATCTACTTCTTCCCTCCTCCTTGCCTTCCAGAACCTTGTACAGTATTATTATTTAGCAGCCCAGCCATGAGGGCTAAAACTGATGGTGTTTCATAAACACCTTTTCTCCTTCCGCGGAGAAAACAAATTTTCTCCTTCCGCGGAGAAAATTTGGATTCTTATTTAAGGAATTTAGACAATGTTGTTTCGATAAATAAATAATAATCACCTTAAGGGGTAATACCATGACATCTAGAGAGCTTAGAAGATACTGAATGAGAAATCAGGAAACACAGGTTTCACTGGCCTTGACCCTGTCCCCGAATTATGATGATTGTAATATGTTTGTATGAAAACTAAGAAATCTGGACACAGGTACACCTTCATATAGAATCAGGGGGCAGGAAGGCAATGTGGGTTTCTCTGCCCACTTCAAAGAAAAGCAGAAGGGCACCTTACCCATCATGTCCACCAGCAAATCAGCAAGCCACCCAAACACACACAACATAGGTAATCAAAAACAATGCCATTATGCAAATGTGGCTGCAAACTAAAGCTGCTCATTCTCATCATGGCCCTATTCCAACCAGCTTGTCATCCCAAGGACCTGAGCAACCAATCCATCCTGGATATCATTTTCATCAGTCCACCTCCCTACACAGAAATCTTCAAAGGTATATTTCTTCAAATATACCTTCGAAGGTATGACTTCAAAGGTATATTGCCTTCAAAGTCTAAATACCTTGTACATTCAGGATCTCTCTCTCTCTCTCTCTCTCTCTCTCTCTCTTTCTCTCTCTCTCTCTCACATACACACACACACACACACACACACACACACACACACACACACACACAAATAATCTCAACCTACTCAAGGTCTCCACTTCCAGCCACTTTTCTCTTCCTGCGTGTCCTCAAATGTCCCTGTGTTTCTTGCCTTCATGCTTTTGCATTTTGCTGTTTCCCAGCCCAGAATGGTCTGACACGAGGCCCACAGCCTTTGTGGAGTTAATGTCAGTCTGGAAGTCCCTTTTTTATTTAACAAAACTGAAACTGCATTAGTGCACAGAGTGAGACATGTTACCCAAGGCCATATAAGCTGAGGGCACTTTCAGACCCATATGAAAGCCTCATGTTGAGATATAATACATATATTTTAATACAGTGTAATTTACAAAGCTATTAATCTTCCAAGGCAGGAGGGGGGGTGGGAGTGGGGAGGGTGAAGTGTTCATAAACTAACAATGAAGAATTCAAATAGCTTATGCCATTACCAGAATCCTAAGATGGAATTATGGCCCCATAACTCAACGTTGGCCAGCTCTTTCCATTCTCTAATGGATGTATTTGAGGCTTGGGTTCCTGCTAACTTTCCCTATTTATTCTCTAGCTTCCACTCCCTTCCAGTTACACCAAGAATCCCCCTAACTACTTCATAATCTGCCTCAGAGGCAGAAAGCATGACAAGTAGTTAAGCTGTATCTTTGTTGAAATGCAGAAGAAGCTCTCCACAACCCTCTCAATCCAAGGACTGGGCACAGGATTGTGGTGGGGAAGTGCCTCTTTCATAGCAGCTGTATAAGTGCCATAGAGCATCTGCCCATTGCCTCTAGATTTGGCTGGCACTGCTCCCTCCCAGGAGCAATAACACACAGTACACAAAATACCTACAGATAAGGGAAGACCTAAATACTACCCAAATATTATAACACATGTCCATTTGCATGAAAATCCTGAAGAGTACTTATCTAAGTGTAATAATCAATCCACTGAATCAGAATCGTCTAGCATAATCATTTGAAAATGCATGTTCCTAGGCAGCAACCCAGACCTATACACTCAGAATCCCGGAGGTAGAGCCTTGGAATACAAATGTATCAGCAGCAATTGAGGCCATTCTTATCCATACTAACATTTAAGAATCTCCCTTCCAAGTATTTACTCTGTTTTCCTTCCTTGTGCTAAATGCAGTATTCCAGGCAGGGCCTACCTTACACAAAACCATGGAATAACTAAAAGTATCAAAATCCATGTGTCGTAAACCTACTTCTGCCCCTGTACCTACCTTCCCAAAGCAGCCCTCTCCCAGCCTCAGCACTGAAGCTTCATCAGTGCACTCACACTGCCCCTGGGTCTCCCTTGAATCTCCCACCTCGACTTATCTTACTCACATCTGCACTATACCAGCATCTAGATCTTTCCCTCCACCTTCCCGTCCAACAAAATGTTATCTCATTTCTGCTTGACTTTTCGAGGATTTTGCCATTCATTAGATGAAAGCTAACCAATTTGGTCTGATCACTAGCCCGTGCTAAAGGTTTAATTAATAGGCACTTCTTGTACTTTGGCAACGCTAACGGACATTTTCTGGGACAGATGACGAGAGCTTTGGCCTTCTAAATTACATCATTAGTCCTAACCTGTCTACCCTTTGCTGGTAGGTTTCAGAACCTACACAACTTTATCTCTAGAATGAATTAATAATTTCCATTTGCCGCCAAAGAGTAAGGCTTAAAAGCACTTTATAAACTGAAAAGTGGTATATAAACAAAATAATGTATTATGATTCATCTCAAGACCAGCCCTGATTCAGAAATATGTGGCAACTGCTTTCCTGGTTTTCACTCTCCTGGTAGCAAACAAAACGTTCTGATTAATGTTTTGCCAGCCAAGTCTCTGTCAAATACATCCTTTGATGAGCAAAAATGGGGTTCCCAGTGTTGACCCTGTCTGCAGTTCATCTTCTTTGTCCTTCTCCATCCTCATGAATTTTGGCTTAGGCCTTCCACACCAGGCAGATGTGGCCCAGTAAGGATCGATTAGGTAGTCCTACCCTCTCATTTTACAAAAAGGAAACTGCTCCAGACAGGTGACAGGAGGTAGTAGCGGAGGTGAAGCCCGAACCCAGATCTTCTCTCAGCCCACTGTGCCACACTGCCTTGAGGTCGCTTTGTCTGAATGTACCATAAAATGTCTCTAGGATATTTTTTTATAGTCCTTAGAGATGAGCCCATCATGGCCAGTCCCATACCCTGATTTTACCCATCTCCTTATCTCCCTGCCTATAACCAGATTGCCCTCTAGACAGTTCGTCCCAGAAGGCTATGTTGTTGTTGTTTTTTTATCTTAAAAATATCCTATAGGAGTGACACAACACATCCAAATGCTGTACGAGCAGAACAAATACCCTACACTTATCTGTGTAGACAAGCGCTGCCTGTGGAATTCGGTAGCATATTGACATGCGGCTGACTACTTACTGCCAAAAGCAGTAGGTACCACAGGAGATGGATGGATGGTTAGACTGTTACATAGTCCGCTCTGTAATAAGCCAGGTTCTCACATGGACTGTGGGAAGAGACGGGAAGGATAGGAAGAGATCTTAAAAGTCATGACTGACCCCTCCAGACAGATGGACAAGAATCCTAACAGGATATCTTGTTACATGGAACTTTTTCAAAACCTGTGTTTCAAAAAGACTGAGTTCAATTCTTTTCCCTTTTAGGCTAGAATAGAAACAGCTCCCATGGAAGGCTTTGCACGTGAATTGCTGCATATTGGGTTTTTTAGCCCCAGAATTCCCTTGAACTGGGGGGAGTACCAATTGGAACACAACACACATGTTCTTTAGTTTGAGCCAGTGACAGAAATCTAGGGGCTGGACAATGCTGTCAAGTAGATATGATGCACAATAACAGCAGTGGCCGTGTATAACTAGCCTAGTGAATTTGAAAACCAAATCAGAGAGCATTTGGTGGCTTGATTAATTTGCTTTGCCTATCTGCCATCTGTTCTTGTATCCAGGAGCCCAAGATGGGTAGCCCTGCTTGGTTCTGCCGACTTAGTCCAGCTGGAAACCCTCCTTCTACAAGGAATGCAGGGTGAGGTCTACAAAGAATGTACATCCCTGGCCCCTGCTCTGATCTCACCCTGTGGCTGCAAAGCCAGGTTTTGTATACGCAGCTCCTCCCATACGTTTCAAAACTCCTTTTACACCCTCTGCCTCTGTTTAAAAGTTGTGTAAACTCACAGGTTCACCTGTTTTATATCTTCCCATGCTGACGACTATAAAGAAAAGTGAGGTCACCTGGTGACAATTGGGCAATTGTTTCTTCTGAGCTGAGCTGCAGAGTGTCACATTTGAATTTTGCCTTTGTTTTTCTTTTAGCTGAATTACTTCATTCTTTTCATGGCAAAGCTTTTCATCAAATGCCTCATGCACACT
This sequence comes from Panthera uncia, assembly GCF_023721935.1. Classification (NCBI taxonomy): domain Eukaryota; kingdom Metazoa; phylum Chordata; class Mammalia; order Carnivora; family Felidae; genus Panthera; species Panthera uncia. The sequence goes on along the minus strand of NC_064816.1, from coordinate 112,596,099 downwards.
TGGCATACAGTGCCCTAGGTAGGCTCAGTTTTGCTTTCTGAACTGGGCAATAAAAGTAGCGCTCATCTTTGCCCTTCTCTTACCGCACCCCCCCCCCAGACCTACACTCAATTTGCCTCATTCATTCTTCAACACAAATATAATGAGTGCTTCATACGTGAGGGGCAGTGAGCTAGGTCCTGAGGGCTCAGAAGTGAAAGCACAGTCCTTGGTCCTCACTGAGCTCACAGGCTAGTGGGGGAAGATAAATAAATAAAACTATGCTACAAATATTATGATAGAGATTTACACAGCATACTCATGGCAAAGATTTATGGCTGGTCACCAAAATCGTTTCCTTTCTTCTTCCATATAATAGAGTTTTAGCTAAGCATATAGCCAGCCACCCTGCCCTGAACTCCCTCCCGGGCAACTGAGCATGGTCCTATCTGTGACTCAGTTCTCCCCATCAGGAATATGAAGTGGAAGAGATATGTGCCACTTCTACAGCTAGGTCTTAAAACATGTGCTCAGGTACTTTCTTACCCATTCTCAACAGCTGGAACACGGATGTGCCTGCAAACTAGCTTCTATGATGTAGAGGAGGACACTGCCCTAAGAGGTGGGAAGAAACAAGGCAGAAGGGACACTAAATGATTGCACAGCGCGAATGGGCCCACCTACCCGTGCTGGGCTGCTCTTGGAATGAGAATAAAGTTCTTTCTTTGTTCCTTCAGCACTGTATTGTAGGGATTCTTTGTTCCAAGCGATCTGCTTTCACTCTACCCAACACAACACAGTGCCCTACACTCACGGGACTGAAGCCCTGTGTAAAAAGGGAGTCAACGATTCCTCGATTCATTGGAGATCACATCTCACAGCAGGTCAACTCACCTCCCTAGCATCTGCCATATGCTCATATCTGCTGCTGCAGGCTGACTCCGGAGGCACTCTTCTAAGAATTGCAGGACCTTTGAGTAATGAGGGGCCAGAACCACTAGCAACATTTTTAATTGCCTAGGAAGCAATTAAAAGGTGTCATGGAAAAGGTGTGTGCAGTGGCATCAGAAAAATCTAGGTTTGAACCCTGAATCTGCTTCTTACTACCTCTGAACCTTGGGCAAGAATCTTAACATCTTTGAACATTTTCTTTTCATCTCTACATAATAACATCTGTCTGGCAGCATGGTTGAGGGGGTTGTAATAGATATAAATGCCAGGTCCAGGGCCTGGAACACAGTAACCTTCTTTAGGTGATTATTAGTAGCAGTATTTTGCAGGCCTGGTGAGAAAAGAACTAAATGCTCTCTCACTGCAGAGACAATTCTTTCCTGTAGCCACCAAGCCCACACTGGTTCAACTAAAAAGTTTGCCTACATTGAAGAAATGTAGAATTTGATCTCCTCACCTAAAAAGCAGCTGGAAGTGTATTTTGTTCTGAATCTTCCTGTACACATCTTCAAATCTAGAATAACGCACACAAACTCACTTATACCAAGAGGACAAATACACCTATTAAAAGCAGAGAAGAGCTGACTACTGTGTAAATTTATTTTGGTGCCAAATTCTGCATCACTTTTTCTGGATGCCTGTTTCCTGGATTATAAATGTGGCAAAAGCAGGAACAGTGCATTTTTCATGCCATCTTCCTCCAACTTCAAACATTTGACCCCATGGCAGGCATTCTGCATTCCGTAAATATTACATGAATCATAAAAGTTTAGAGCTAGAGGGTCTTTAGAGATAATCCTAGCTTGCCCTTGTTTCAGATTAATTTATTCATCCACTCATTCAGTCAATATATATTTATCAGGAACTATAATGTACTGACAGATTGGGCTATACCAGAGATGAAGAAAGTAACATCACAATTAGTAAAATGACTTGGTCAAAGTTGAGCTATTACAAATTAGGAGTAGCGTGTAGGTGTTGTAGCCTCAGTGGTCTTCTTGCAGAGTCTTGCACACACACCAAGATCTTACCCAAAAAGCCCCTTGGCTCTTTTAGTTTGTCACTGCCCCCACATCTGTGCAAAGCTGTCTGCTCATCCTTTGGGACTCAGATCAAGGAGGCTTTGCTCAATCATCCTAGTTAAAGCCTCTAAAACCTCCTTCTCACAGCTGATAAATCAGCCCCTCCAGGGCACCTGGATGGCTCAGTTGGTTAAGTGTCTGACTCTTGATTTCAGCTCAGGTAACAATCTCATGGTTCATGGGTTCAAGCCCCATGTCGTGATCTGAGCTGACAGTGCAGAGCCTGCTTAGGATTCTCTCCCTCTCCCTCTCTCTCTGCCCCTCCCTCAGTCGCTCTTTCTCACACACACACACAAAGTAAATAAATAAAACATTTTTTAAAAATGAGCCCCTCCATAATCAAACTCTTTGTTAAATATTCTAAAAGTTAAAAACTCAACAAGTAAAAATATTTGTTATTTTAAATTGTTTTAATGTTTGTTCATTTTTGAGAGAGAGAGAGGGAAGGAGGGAGAGTGGGAGGGTGGCAGAGAGAGAGTGAGACACAGAATCCAAAGCAGGCTCCAGGCTCTGAGCTGTCAGCACAGAGCCCGATGCAGGGCTTGGAATCACCAACCTGAGTTGAAGTCGGATGCTTAACCACCTGAATCACCCAGGCGCCCCTGAATACAAATATCATTAATGTTTTATTCCCTTAAAATCTTCCCACTCCCCAGAAGAAGACCAAGGATACTGTGGTCCCCTTTCTTCTTAAACTATGCCTAAATCTTCCATCAGTATGAGTATCACCTTGTCAGTTATGAGTCCTCATTTCTTTTTAAAGTTGATTTTGAAATAGTTTCAAACTTTTAGAAGAGTTTCAATAATAGCACAAATAATCTCCATATACTCTTGATTCAGATTCACCAAATGTTAACGCTGTAACGCATTTATCATTCTATATGTGTGCATGTGTGTGTGTACACGCGCACACGCGTGTGAGTGTGTGTCCCTTCAACTCGTTTGGGAGAAAGTTACAGACACAAATACTTGACTGTATTTCTATCAAAAAACAAAGACCTGTTGTTACATAACCACAGTACAGTTATTAAAATCTATAAAATTAATACTGATACCTAGCTATTATGCAATATACAGATCTTATTTAATTGCCATCAATTGTCCTAATAATGTCTTTCATAGAAAAAAAATGTACTACTCAAAAATCCAGTCTAGGATCATGAGTCTCCTTGAATCTTCTTTAACACAGAACAATTCCTCAGTATGTCTTTGTCTTTCATCACCTTGACATCTGAAAGAATACAGACTAGTTATTTTGTAGTATGTCTCTCCATATGGGTTTGTGCCATGTTTCTTCAAGACTGGATTCACAGTATATATTTTTGACTAGAATGTCACATATGTTGTGCTTCTCCCATTGCATTTTTTCAGACAGCATGCAATTTCCATTTGTCCAATTCCTGGTGATGCTAACTTCTATTATTTGGTTAAGGTGCCAGCAGTGAGATAGGGGGTAAAATTGGGATACAGTTCCTCCCAAAGAGATGACTGCCGCTTCTTCATGTAAAACTCATGAAAAACTCAGACCTACTGTCTTAAATATACCATTTCCACTTGACAAGGCAGACTTATTGGACACTTCCATCTTGTTTTGTTGAGTCCATTTTGACTCATCCCCAAATGGGTACACCCACCCTAGAGTCCCTCCATCAATAAGACTTTCAGTTTCAACAAGAGCTTAGTAGCAGATTATCAGCTGCCTTAAAAAAGGTTGGGGCAGCCAGTTGGTGGCTGTCAGAAATGGTCTACTGTACTGAAAAGTACTGCCTCTCCTAGTCCTCTGGCAATCATTATACCCTTAACTAAAGCTGAGATGTCCTTTTTTCCATCTGGGTTTATATATTGTTCCTGTTGGACCAGCTAGGAGGGGCCAGTACATGTGGAGCCCCTGAATAGGAAAATTCCCTGACATTTATGGGCATTTACAGTACAAGCATATAAAACATCATTGCCAATTATGCATTCAATAGTGGAAACCACAATAATAGTAGACTTAAGTGGCCCAGAAGCCCCATGCAGTAGGCCACTTGAGCTTCTCTTCCCCACTTTGAACTGTGCCCAAATCCCCAAAGTTGAATTCAGGCACCAAGGAGTCTGATGCACATCAGAGTCTACACAAGATACCAGATCATGCTATTTCCCAGGTGGGCAGGTGAGAAATAAAGCATGGTAGGAGAATCTGGGCTATGGTAGGATGGCAGGGGCAGCAGAAAGAGAAGTTTATTGCTAGGCTTTTCCTCCCCTTTCAATCCTTTACCCGAGGATCAGAGCCTAAGCACAGCACTACTTCCTCCCTAAGACACTTCCTGTTGCCCAGCAAGCACCAGGACCCCGGATCCCTTTTCTTTCTGCCCCAGAACACAAACCACTATGGTTCCACCATGCTTTCTGAGGACCTTTGGGGCCTTTGGTGACCCCTGTGCCTAGCGTTCCATCTTCTTACAAACCAAGTCAAGCTGTGAAGAGGGCCATGGAGATGAACGCAGTGCCTCTGTGATATTAGGCAAGGTGTTGGGTTCGCTTTTCTTTCTGAGTGGCCTCCTGCTTATGGCTTAACCAATGCTTTCAATTCATCCAAACCAATGTTTTTGGTTCACCCAAAGTTCTATTTAAATAGCAAGGTTCTCATTACTAACATCAATCACTTGGTTTGGGGGACTCCTGGCTCAATAGCCATAGACATAACTGCCTTTCAGCTGGGGCCATGGAGCCTGCTCGCTCGTTGTTGTGGTAATATCCCTTCCTCTGCCCGTGAAGATGAAAGAATAAGCAATAGTCAGGCACCATTTGGGTAGTTCGTTTAGTCCTACTTTTCATTGTTTGGCCTATAAGCATTAATTCAACTTGTGTTCATTAACAGGACAGTAGGAAACCCCTCTTCCACTCACACCTTCCACACATACCCCTCCTCCCCACTACTTGAGCAAGAATACTCACTACCAGATCACAGAAAATGTTCTCATCTCTCTGAACCTGGTTCATGAAAGCTTCCTCTTCCAGAAGGTCGTGTTTCTGTGAGCATCCCAACCTGGTCTCCAGAACAGTCAAAGTTGCAATTTGACTTTACCCCACTTTTATAAGCTATGAAGTTAGCCTATTACTGTTTCATGGATGCTTGTAGAAAACCCAAGACACTTGTATCACAGACCATAGACCGGCTACTCACAGTACAATAAGCATCGTGAGCATCATGAGCTTCAGTGTGCTTACATTGGTTCCCCTTACCCCCAGGTCCCATGGGGACAACAAGGAGGACCCAGATGGAGACCTGCATATTCAGTGTGCTGCACTGTAGGAAAGAAACACTTATCTTCAAGAATCTACCAATTTTACAGCAAGCAGTAAGCAAGCCTACCTTTTGTCCCGGAGAGAGACATTACCTTAATCTTCAAAATTGCTCAGATGCAACCCTGAGAAACAGCCTGGTTAAAGAGAGATCAGGCCTTACATTCTTGGCATACAAAACAAGATATGTAGAAGCATGAGAGACTTATGGAGGGGTTTTTCCCAATAACAACAAGCCCTCTGGGAAAAAGGGAAAAAGGTAGTAATTTTCAGAGGTCTGCATTGCATCATTTGCCAATTTCCTGATTTAAATACTACCTCATGGCTGACTTCAAGCCACCACTGTGACAGCACTCACATGAAAGTTGGGAAAAGATGTGCACACACACTAGCTGGACCATCCACTGATAATTGTTGTTTGAATCAATTGTTACTATGATTGTTGCCCTTGTCTTTGAAACGCATACCTGAATCTTTTGTTAGATATGCATAGTTGCAGTTTATCTGCATGTAATACAAGAACCTCCCTCATCTGAGGATCCTAAGATAATTTCTGGTGAAGTTTGGAAGGGAAATCTTGAGTTATACTCATGGATAAAAGAGAACCCATAAAACTGAAATGTTGAGAACCGGGGTATGATAGTCCCAGCCTCTGACTGGTAGTCAATCCTCCACATTTCTTTCTGAATCTTTAGTAAACCATTAAACCCATGTTTATAAATTTCTGAGTCTGTGGTCATTTTCTCTGACATTACCTGACTTTAATTTTCTTAACAGTATTTATTACTCCTTAAATTTCCTGGATCTCTCTCTCTCTTTTTTTTTTTTACTTCATTAATTGTCTTACTGCCTTTAAAATGCAAAAAGAAAAATTTCATCTATCTTATTTACCCTTTTAGCCTCAGCACCTATAACACTGCCTAGCATGTGAAAGATAGTCAATAAATATAGAACATACAAATGAATTCTGGGTCCTGTTTTATTACCTATCCCATCTCATTATGTTGCCTCTGTATTCAGTCATTTTTTGGATGTGGACATAGCAGATACCAATCAAGATGGCAAACAAAAGCTGCAAATTTTTCCTCTTGTAATTAAATCTTGATTAGGTTTCAGGTCCTATGATATCCCCATGCCACCACTCATATACTCCGTATAACCCAACAAATCATTAAGCCTTTCCATGCTGCAGCTTCTCCAAGGATCTCAGGATCCTTTAAGCATCTAAGGATGCTTAAGGATCTCAGAAAGAATGGCTTCAGTTTTCATTGTCATCTGTAGACCATTCAGTACTGGGCATGTATCAATGACAGTTTTTGTCTCATTCCAATACCCTCCTTGCCTCCAGAGGGTGACAGGAGAGTAGGAATGAAAAGCTATAGTCTCACATTTCTCTCACCTACCATAGTGATTCAGAAAATCTGAAGATTCTTTGAAGGCAATTTCCCAGCTTCTCTTTAACCAGGAGATAAACCGTTACTCTGACAAGTTTCCCAAACTCACGACTCCTCTGTTTTCTCATCTGTAAGATGGGGCTAATAACACCTACATCACAGTGTGGTAACAATTAAATGAGATAACCTAAGTCAGTGGTTCCCACGTGAGGGCCTTCAACCGGCAGTGTTGGCATCACCTGCCAGCTGGTTAGAAAGACAAAATCTTGGGACCTGCCCCAGACCTACAGAAGGAGAAACTCTGAGGTTGCCCCCTTCCATCTGTGTCTTAATAAGCTTTCCAGGGGATTCAGATGTACACTAGAGTTTGCGAACCACTGACAGATGAACTCAATTGACACTTGTTTAGCCCTAATGTCTGCTTTTCACTTACTCATTCAGATTCACTAGCCACCCAAACCAATCCCAGCTAAACTGCAAAATTATTTCTCCTCACCACATTTGGCCAAAGAGAACAATGGGTGGGAGACCTCGGAGCAGATCCTGCTCTAAACCCAAATGTAAATGCTTATTCTGGCTGTTGTTCCTCTTCTCCCCAGTTATCATAATTTGGCCAAATGTTATCTAGGTGTTTATATTTTTGTCTCTCCTGGATCTTTTATATTTGTTGAGGAGTTGTTTCAGTAGACCATTTTATGCATACATGAGTGGCCCAATGGTTGCCTGCACAGGCAGATGCTAAGAAGGCCATAACACTGGGGTGAAAGAGAGAAGAGCAAGTGCTTCAGAATCAATCAGTCCTGGGCTCACACCATCCAGGGAGCACTGGACAAGTTAGCCATGGTGGAGCCTGAGTTACTCAAATGAAAAATGGGCTTAACAACAAGAAAAACCTCTATTTATTGAGGGTCTCCTATGTGCCAGGCACTAAGCTAGGCATCTTACATTTGTTATATATTATCTCATTTAAACCAAAACCATGAGTTATCTTTTTTTCCTCTCTTTAAATGTATCTTGTTTAAATACTTCCAACATTTTCAACATGATTTTGCAACATTCAGGGCCCATCAATTTCTTTTCCAATATAATCAAAAGATAATAAAGACACTTTGGGGAAACAGGACTTAATAACTAGTTTTTGTTCCTCGATTCCATTAAGTGAGTGATATCAGTCGAAAAATGAGGCTAATTTTGCTGCAGGTTTAAAGAAAGTGGAAATAAACTCTAAATGGTAGTTTATCTGTGCTTTGCAGTAAAGGTTCTTAGTTCATACTTAATCGAAAAGGCAAGTTACAGTTGAATTTTGAAAATTCTGAAAGAGTTTTTAAAAGTAATTTAATGTAGCATTTTATGGTTGCTTTTGTAGTTTAGAATTTGCGATGGATATCGAGGGATGTATATGCCTTCTGATCCCTTAGATTTAATCAGACTTCTCGCTTGCTTGCATAATGGTTTATGGTACCTTTGATGATTTGCAGCCAACCTAGCTCTTTTAATAATTTACTGTAGAAGCATTTAATTTTTAATGGACAAGAATGGGTTAGAGGTAGCTTTTGCATTGGTAAGTGCTCTCCTGAAGACTGGAAAAAAGGAACAGTGTATTTAAATTCCAAACGTTATTGAAAAATACGCGTCTTTTATTACCAAAATCAAATGCATAATTGAAGAACATACCAAACCCCAAATTATTGTTCATGCTTTATTTAACCAGAAGATAGCATTGCTTTCACGATGCTATCATGAGGACATTTTTTCAAATGGCCCCCACTTTTTTTTAACCTTCCTTGCTGCTCTTAATATTTTGTCCCACTAGATAAAGTGTATCTGCTACAGGGTGAGAATATATATCATTTTATTACATCTTGCTCATCAAGAAAAGCCTAACAAAAGAATGGTTTGTAATGTCTGGTACATAAAAGAAATACCATCTTATATTCATTTTCCTTAAAAGTTTTTCTAAGATCTCAATATAATGAGCATACCTAGGAATGATTTCACATCTAGTCTTAAAAATATCAGAGTTTCCATGTGGAAAGAAAAATGGGAAGATGCCAGGATAAATATTTTTTAAGACTTGATGGAGGACAAAACATATCTTGCCTTCAGAGGCACATAAAACAAAAAATGTTGCAATTGCTGAATAACCCCTTTTTCAGCTCTGCCATATGTAAAAATAAGAATGCCTTCACAGAACTACTTTCTGGGGAATCAACTAACAGCACACAGTCCTGGAAACTTATTCTCTCCTCTCCTAACATTCCACAGTTGACTGTCCCCAAGCTTACCCTGAAATGGCCTACCGGGAGAACTCTGATGGTCAAGGGTCCAAGTCTGAGCTCTGTTTCTAAAGCACCTTTGGAACTCAAACATCAGAGCAGTTATGAAAATGGGAAACCATTCTCTTTGCTTTGGCCTTCAAACAATCTTGAGATTAACACCTGCTACAGAGATTGGTTCCCAAGAACCTTTGGTTCTTAGCCAAGAAGTTTGTGCTCTGTCAAAAATTGCCCGATCTAACAATGAAAGTTTGAGGATCCAGCCACCATTTCCATGCTTGGTTTCCTGGGATAAACCTGCAGGTGCAAGACTTACCTGGTTAACAAGGACTCTATCTACTGCCCACCATCTTTTGGCTTCCTAGCAGGGGTTATATATAAAACAGCTTATATAACATGTTTCTAATATTAGCCAGATTCTCATCTTGACCCCAGCTAATGAACGGAAACTTCTAGATTTAATCAATTGTCCCCCTTATTTGAGGAAGCAGGAATTACTCCTGAGCAGACAAGTTCCGGGGCATCTGACTTGGGTGACCTTATTAATCACATACATGCATATCTTTTTCTTCTCTCCAGCTCTCTCTGTTTATCTCATATCATCAACATTGACTTTTATTTGTTTGTTTTAAATATTTATTTTTGAGAGAGAGACAGGGCATAAGTGGGGGAGGGGCATAGGGCAAGGAAGACACAGAATCTGAAGCAGGCTCCAAGCTCCTCACTGTCAGCACAGAGCCCGATGCGGGTCTCAAACTCAAGAACCAGATCATGACCTGAGCTGAACTCAGACGCTTAACCTACTGAGCCACCCAGGCACCCCTCAATGTTGACTTTTAGAGGTAAAGAGTCCCTAGTGATCATCTGGCAATACACAAACTTTTCTGTGAAGAAACTAACTTAGGTATTTGTCCAAGAACTAACTTAGGTATTTGCCCAAGGTTACACAGAAGCCAGAAACTAGAATTTTCTAAATTGAGTGTTTTCAAACTAGAGTGCTTTTTGCTTTTTGAAATCTGCTTTCTAAATTAAGTGCTTTTCCCATTACATCATAGTCTCACTCTCCCCTTCCTCTCCTCCCTCCCATCCCCTATCCCCTAACTACTGCCATCACTTTTGATTTTGTTTTAGGTCTTTCCAGGGTGCCAGGGGTACCCATGAGTGTCACTTATCTGCTGCGATAGGCTTTATTCCAAAAAAAAAAAAAATTAAGGGAAGGGGAGGGGAGACCGATAGTGGGTGCTCCTGATCCCAGTCTAACAACCTGTTTTCCTCCTCTTCCAATCAAGTGTTCTGCCTCTTTTTTACATTCTGACAACATCATAGAATGAGCCGACTTAACCTTAGCTAATTTTCCAGGCTATTCTCCATGACAGAAACATAATTAAGTTTCTTGGGCATATTAATTCCTCTTAATGTCCTTACCAGGCTGAGGCTATGTGAACCATCTTCAAAAGAGATTAAGGAGGGGCGTCTGGGTAGTTCAGTCAGTTAAGTGTCTGACTTCAGCTTAGGTCATGATCTCACAGTTCATGAGTTCAAGCCCCATGTTGGGCTCTGTGCTGACAGCTCAGAGCCTGAGGCCTGCTTCAGATTCTGTGTCTCCCTCTCTCTGCACCTTCCCCTCTGGCACCCTATCTCTTTCTGTCTCTGGAAACTGAATAAACATTAAAAAAAAAATTTTTTTAAAGAGATCTAGGAAATGTAGAAAAGAATGTTATAAATGTAGCCTTTTAACCTCTATCCTGCCTGGGTCCTCACCTCCCCCCCAAATTTATGCCAACCAAATACATGAAGTGATACATACACTAAAGTGTTAACATTCGTCACTCCACAGGTGTAGACCTGGAGTGGGGTAGAACCAGAGAGAGAGGTTATTATCTTCCTTCGAGTAACATCTTTTAAAAAATGAGAAAAAAAAATGAAGGAAGGGAAAACGGGAGGAAAACATGCCTAAGCCACAGTAAAATTTGTAAGCCTGAAACCTAGAGTAACTCAGGAAAAATATGTTTTAAATATATATTACAAATAAAAAGTTTATAGGCATAATATAGTCAAATCTATAATTCTTTAAATCTATAAGGCTAGGTTTTTAATGAAAGGTGAAAAGGTCTACAAATTCCATTTTTTTTTTTTTAGCAGTTAAAAATGGGGAAATTCTGAGTTATGGACTGATTGTGGGTAGAGAAGAAAAATGTCTCTGTTATGGCTGGGTGCTAGAATTTTATACATATACCGCCCATGTCCATATAAGGGGGAAAACAGATGGAATAACAGTCAATCTTGTATTTTTGTCAGACTAAATGATTAACCATTTCACATCTGAGTCAGTCTCAATCCAATCAACTGTATGGAAATTAGTCACTATAATGGGAAAAGTACTTAACTCAAAAGGGTTCATTCATTAATCACATACCAACACACCAGAAAGATAATTTTTCTGCCTAAGTTCCCAGACTCTACTTGTTCATTCATTCCTTCAGCAGATATTTGTTGAATTCATACAATGAGCCAGGTACTCTATAGGGCACTGAGAATAAAAACATACTCCTTTAAATAAAGGATATTGTAGACTGGAAGAGAGAAAATAAAAAATAAATAGATTAGCTCATGATCTATAAACATTAACACAGATTTTCCACACTGCCCCCCCTCAAAAAAAATCCTGTGGGGTTAGGGGGCAAAAGGGAATGAACAATTATATACCTATTCTAGGGCAAGTGGAAAAACCTTCACAGAGGAAGAGATACCTGAGCCAGGACTTAGGGAGAAGTTGGAGTTCATTGCAAATTTTCCAATGAAAATCAAAGCCTGAAACTAGAAGAGGCCAAGTTTATGAATACCTCCATTAGGCCAGCATTTCTCAATGTGTTTATAGACCTTATTTGAGAGGGGAAAAAAAAAAAAAAAAAGGATTCCATGGTCAAAAGAAAGTTTAAGAAATTGTGGATTCTGCAACATGTAAGTTTTCTTTACCGCAGGACTTCTCAGAACCTTTCCACCCTCAAAATTTATGCCAACAAGATACATGAAATGATACACCCAAGTGTGAACACTGGTTACTCTATGGGTATGGAACTGGGGTGTAGTGGAGTCAGTGAGTATTACAGTAATCCAGAAAGGAGGGACATAATGCTCAATGATTCCCAGGCTGAAGGAAAGACCCCTTTTCTTTTTTTAATTAAAAAAATTTTTTAATGTTTATTTATTTTTTGAGAGAGAGAGACAGAATTTGAGTGGGGGAGGGGAAAAGAGAGAGGGAGACACAGAGTCTGAAGCAGGCTCCAGGCTCTGAGCTGTCAGCACAGAGCCTGATGCAGGGCTCGAACCCACAAACCGAGAGATCATGACCTGAGCCATAGTCGGATGCTTACCTGACTGAGCCACTCAGGCACCCAGGAAAGCCCCCTTTTCTTGATAGAATTTGAGGGTCTACTTGTCTGTGTATACACTTTATATTCACAATCTGTACTAGTGGATTTATTTTCATGTGTGTTTTAGACTAAGATAAGAAAAAGTGATTGTATGCTGCACAAGTGAATGTTCAAATCCCTATTGGGTAAAGCAGCAGACAAATCTTAACATTTATTATGACTGTTATCAACACTACAATCATTCTCATTGCTGAAGGCTGCCATTGTCTTATAGAATTCTAGAGAGGCTATGCCACCATTTTGTTTGGTGTCAGTGTCAGAAGACCCGAAAACCCAGAGGAAAATGACTGAATAATACATATGCATATGATTGGTAATTATGTCTGAAATAACTAGACCAAATAGCAACCCGGAAATCACTTTTCTTCTTTGTATAATGATCAACAAATAGATTAATAATCAGATCTTCCCTTTATACTCACTGCAGGTATGTGTTGAATTACGCTTTTTCTATTTGTGAAAAAAAAAAGTATAACTATGTATATTTTAAGAAGTAGTAAATATTAATACAAGGGAGGAGAAATGCAGATAGTCTAGACATAGTAAAAGATGAATGGACTCACTGGGTCACTGTTTCTGTGAACAGAACTTCAGACACTACAGATAAAGAAAGACTCCAGGCCTGTTATATGACACTAGTTAAAGCATGTACCACCTGTATAATAGGCTGGGAAAGGGCTGATCCAATTGATGAAGGGAACTTTAGATCTATGACTTACATTATCATGATGAATCCTATATTAATATTAAAGTTCTATCCATCACACTGGAAATTTCCCTAGAGAGTTTTTAACAGTTCCCTGGTGGCTGCCTTAATATGTAAATCACTGCCATCCTGGGAGACCAGTGCAGAAACTCTGCTAAAACTTCTACATTACTTTTTTTTTTCATTTTATTTCTGTGCAAACTGCGTCCTTTTGGGTTTTATTAAAAAGAAAGTCCCTCTCTCTTCAGATTACCTGAATCTGTATCACTCTTGCAAGTGCTCTCATTCAACTGTTCTGTATTATTTCCTATTTCCCTTTTGTTTGCTGATAGTAAAATCAGCAGCAGCAAGGCGTCTGCTCTGTAGGCTTAGGAAACTTGGCTCGATTTGCTAGCACAAGCAATAAATGTTGGCCAGCTTAGATTTTGTAGCCTGTAAAATGTTGGATACTCTAGCTCGGATTCTTTGGTCGGTGGCCACAGTCTGCAAATGTCACTTTGCATCAAAATCACTTCAGCAACTGTTGTTCACAGGCCTGACCAAAGGGAGAGAGGGTGATGCAATCAGATCACGTGGGAGAGGAGTTAGAGTCTCGTGGTACTAATTTGCCCTGTGTTAAGAACAGTGCTGCCACAGGTTCTCAGGTGTGACAAAAATCTGGGGGTCTCCTTGACCCTAATTACAATAAGTTCCAAATTCAACTACTTTTGAGATTTGGGATGGGGAGTGAGGGGGAAAAAAAAAGATAGACGCAGAATTATTCACTTGCCCCGATTCTCTCTTCCGTGCCAGAAAAAACCTTGAATATAGAAGTTCATCTTCTACCAGCCTTCCAGTTATGCTCTCCTCTCTCCCAGACCACCTCACTCTTCCTCTTTCTTCTACCCCACAATTAACTCTAGAGGGTAGGGAGAATAAAAGCAGAGAGGTAGCTGTGATCAGTAACCAATATTTTGGAGGAATTTTTGGAGCTGATGACTCAGCCAGCCCTGCTGAGCATTTGCTCAACTTTTTTCCCAAATGAGTCATTCAGAAACTTCGGGCAACTGAACAGAGAGCACATGGACACTGACTAGCTGCCCTTCACCCCACACCTTTCATTTGTTCCAGAATGTGGCCAACCCAGACCATCCTCCCTGGCTCCAACTTTTTTCAGAATCCACCCCTCAAAAGGCTTCCAGGAGGGGGGGGCGACAGAGGAGGATCCTGAACTTCCTTTACTAGTGTGTAGTTAGAGGAGAGGGGTGTAGAACCAAATGGTCCAGCCTCTTAGAAGGAGAGCACCTACTGCAAGCAGTAGAAAGGAGAAATTACCTGGCAGATTTTTCATTCGAAAAACTTTATAAATTTTTTAATCTTCCTCTTTCAAAATGAGCCATAAATGGGTCAAATGATACAGAATAGTGAAATGGATGTGGTATGAATTCTTTATAATTATGGAAATGGCAGCTTCCTTATTGGTTACATGAGTCACATAACATGTAATTCCCTGTCTTGAGTTATTAATAATGGATACACGGTTATCAAATTGTTCTAATGAACACTTCTAAAATACTTTCTGCCACTGAAAGAAAATATTTTATTGTAGACAGATATACTTGGAGGACTGAACTAGGATGTCCCATTATTACTACTTCCAATTTAATGTAAATATTGTCAAAAAATTGACATAGAACAATGAAGCTAATTATCAAAAGAATATATGCTTCTAGTTGGAATAAGAGTCTTATTTTTACTATCTCCAAAATAACCCTTACCAATCTATTATTTAAGGAAAGTTCATTATTTAAGGAAAGGGAATTTTAGAGGGTTTCCAAAGATTACCCAACTGTCAGACAGAGAATGGCAAATCTGCCAACCTAATAGAAAAATAAACTTCTTTGCTCAAAAAGCAATGAACCACTCTACTCTGGGTCATAGAATTCACTCAACCTTAGTAAACTCAGTGGGAAGAAATGAAGCAAGCCAGTATCACCACAGAAAAATAAAGGGTGTGAAACATTTAGCAAAGAGGCCCAAGTTAAAAAGAATTTAGGACCATTTAGGGACCAAACCACCTGGTCTTGAAATTCTCAGGACAGTGCTTCATATCTTGTGCTGAGCATAATGGTGGAAACAGGAGCGCCTCCAAATGCCAAAGAGAAACACCTGAGCCAGGGCTCTCACCTGCCAGGGGAGAAAGGGAGTCTTACAGGCTCTCGAAGTTGGCACTGCTTTTGATGGATATATGGAGAAATAGCTGGGAATTGTGCCCTCAGCTGCCCCTGGGGAAGAAGATCTAGAATTTGTTTTGTTTTGTTTTGTTTTTACCATCAAAGCCCCACATGAGCCACAAAAATATCTCACAAGAACACCTGCTGGCGAAAACAAAGGCCCAGATGGCACAGATGAAGGCACTGTCTACTGGTATCACTGAGCCAGGATAGAGACCTTGTCAACATCTTTAAAGAAAAACAGAGAAATGCCCACCAATAGAATGGTCAAGTTGTCCTCCGACTGTAACTCAGCACCTAAGTTTTTCACCAGCTTGGGAAGCAGTTTTCCCCTGCATGGGGAACTGGTTTCAGGAAGAGAAGAGTCCAAATTCCCCCTCACACTGTATCTACCCAGCCACATTAGACACTTTTGTATTGCCTTCCCAGTAGCAACACCCACCCCCAACTCTTACACAGGTGTGCAATAGGATCTTCAATACTGGTGCAACGTGACCCATCCCTGGCCATAAATGATTGGTTCGGGATGGGGCACCTTACCTAGACTGGGCCAATCAGAATCCTTCCCTGGTAATTTTGAATCTGGAACTGAGATAAAGCAGCTTCTCATGAGGAGGCTGAAATTGAGGATGTGTAAACTCAGAAGGCATTAACAAATGGGCGGAGAGGTGGAAAAATCAAGACAGCAGTAGGAGGGAATAATGAAACTGATGCACTGAGAGAAGAAATGAAAATCCAGGAGGAAGCCCCAAAGGTGATTTGAGTCCTAGGCTCCAGATGTTCTATAGGCCCCAATCCCATTCATAAGACATCCCCATATCCTCATAATAAATTCTCCACTTTGCTTAAACACATTAGAAATTTCAGTTATGT
The DNA here is from genome assembly GCF_023721935.1 of Panthera uncia. Classification (NCBI taxonomy): domain Eukaryota; kingdom Metazoa; phylum Chordata; class Mammalia; order Carnivora; family Felidae; genus Panthera; species Panthera uncia. The sequence goes on along the minus strand of NC_064816.1, from coordinate 112,579,906 downwards.
GCAACCAAGGAGCTCTGAGTAATATATCAGGTAAAGGAGAGCCTAGTTTTGCAGCTGTACCTATATGAAAAGCTTCAACTACAAAACATTTACAAGAATAGGAAACTGCTCAATAGGCAGGGAAATCCAAAGCAAGTCAACAGTGATTTCTCTCCGTTTGCATCCCTCACCATGCCCAGGATTCAAGGATTCCTTCTTCCTAGTTATTTTTATCCAAGTTGGATCAGGTTAAGATATTCATTAAGGGAAGTTTTGAAGTGGTAAATTTAAAGTAACAAATCAACCCAAAGAATATAGAAGCATAGGAAGGACAGATCTAGAGATTAGGGAATGGGGTAAGGACAGAGATGGTATTCACTGAAAGATCCACATCAGTCTCCTAGCTGGATGCTTCTAGAGTATGGATCATCGATTACCCCTTACCAATGAATCAGACAGGGCTCCAACAGGGTCCATCAGCCAAATCCCACCATCATGAAACTGCTATGGTCATTCAAGCCTGTGTCTATGATAAACCATTGTCCCTAGATATGATATGCCTGCTTGCACATCTAAATATGTTATAAAACCTTTACCAGCTTTGTCTATTTTCTTTATTATTGTTTCTCAAGGGGAAAATACCTGATTTCTTCAACTCATCTGGTATAAAACCCAGTATAAAATTAAATCCATTAGGTATTTAATAGGATTACATTAACATTTATTTAGCTCATTGAATCTCAGTAAGTACAGAATTTTCTGTCTAGATCTCACCTTTTAGAATCAGGAGGTTGTCAGAAAAATCTTCTCTTAATTAAATTGATACCCCAAGTCACTACAGGTTTAAAAGTATGCTTTTAAGTGCTTCCCCCAAAGACAACTATTTGACTGAGGGTTTTTCTGTTTGCTTGCTTGGAATTGGTTGAGTTTTATTTATCATGGAATCAGCTGAGTTTAACCAGCAGAACGCCACCCTGTAATTCCTGGCTATGTTGTGGACACATCCTTTTGAGGGTCCAATAAAACCAGTGTCGAAGGAAAGTGCAAACCACTCCTCAGTAATGAAATCCAGCCCCTGTGATCTAAGGGATACAGGTGCCCATTAGTATGAGGTACCCACATGAGCTCAGATCTAGAAAGAAAGGCAGGCAGAATGGCCAAAGCCAAACAACTGGTAACAGAAAAGAATAAAGTCAAAGTGCCAGTGTGTTAATGCAAGGGTGGTCAGAACCAGGCCAGCTTCTGCTCACAATGGCAACTACATGGCTTCGGTGGGCCTTTGAGAAACTCCTAGCAATAGTACTCAGGAGCACAGAAAACACATGATCCCTAATCAAAGAGAAACAGGCAACAACCCATTCACATGTACATTTCAAGTAGCCCCCTTATCATCTCTTAATCAGAGATGAAAGAGCATCTAGAAAGACCCACATTTAGCGATGACACTCATTTTTTATTAGTTACTCATCTGTCCTTATTCCTGTTTTGAGATGAGAAAACAGTTGTGCTTATAAACATCCTCCAAAACTCCTATCAATGTAGGTTTAAGTAACAAAATTTCCTCCCCAGTGAAGGTGTGTTCAGGCTAATGGAAAAATCAGGCTGGTGGATTAGGCTAGGTCCTTCTGAAACTATTAAAAGTCGTGACTTTTCTCTTCATTAAAGCAAATTATTATTAGAAGAACACATTCCACATTTTAGAGCAGAATCCTTTATAGATAAAACAAAAACAAGATACTGAAAAGGCACACACTTTGTGAAAAACTAAATTATTTTGCTCAGTTTGGAATAACAAGATGGCTGCTTGCTTATTTTAAAAATATCAAAGGCAAAACTGGCCCAAAAAAGAGAAAAAAAAAATCCCAGGAAAGGTCTTGGTTTCCATTACCTATATTTGTATAAAAGCTATGTGTTGTTTTAACTAAACATCTGGTCTTTGTCCCTCATGTAGAGCATTCTGAGTTTTCTTGACACTTTGGCAAGAGGTACCATAACCCCCTGCCAGGCCAGTAAAAATCACACATTTTTCCTGCAAGGAAAAAAATGTCAATAAAAATGAAACATTAAAAAGCGTAAAAGCTTGAATTGGAAAGCTGTGTTGTAGACAGGCCGCTTCCTAATCAGCCTTGCACAACTGCTTTAAAAATTCTTTAAAACATTACCACTCCATATCACTTGAAAGATTTAATACTGAAAAGTTTGTTCAGTACATTGTTCTAAAATATATCCTTTAGACATAGGGAACTTGCCATTTAATCAACCTTCTAGAATAAATCATTTGAATTAATTTTTATAATTACTTAATGTGTATTCTTGTACAAACTGATTCTTTAAGTTACTCCAACTAGAATTGAATTTCAACTGCTTTTACTACATGGAGGGATAATCTTTGTCTCATGTTCACATCAGCACCTTGCAAGGCCCTGGCATTGTAATCTGTCATAATAAAAAGCATAGAAGTAAATACAATCCTGCCATCAAAATATGACATGCTCATTATAACAAGCCACTCATAAATCTTGAAACAAAGGCACCACCACACATTTTTAAAACAGTAATTTTATACAATTTGCATAGGACAATTTTATTTGGAACCAAGGCAGACATTTCTTTCTCTTTGTACACAATAGACTGAGATGTATTATACAGTAATACCATCACCCACCTCTAAAGGGGGCCTGAAATTCGTTAACAAATGGCTACAAAATACTTTGCAAACATGCAATGAAAATAATACGATAATGCCATAAATTCTTGTGCATAGCACAACAATTGGACTCTGCTTATATGGAAAGAAAGAAAGAAACTGTAAGAAGGTAAATAAATGCCCTGAAAATAAACTGCTTGGGTGAGGATGAGGAACAGGGTTGTATAAGAAAATTCTTCCGTATATTAATATTCAATACCTCTTTGGCAGACATCACCATGGCCTTAGGGGGCATGGATCAATGTGTGGAGGAAGGTAGCTCTTCTGTATAAAAATTGCAATAAAAACTTGCAGCCCATGGCACAAAAACAACCACGTATTTTAAATATTTTCCTAGAGGGGCAGATAAACCGGGACATTACAAAGTCCTAAACCCAACTCACATCACCTCAGTTCCTGACTGGCAGAAATGATTTGTCCCCTACTCTAACTGCCTGGCAAAGGTCAGGGACATCTATTGGGCATGGAAAAGTAGAGCCCTTTTCTGCCCTCAGTCAGTGGAGCCTATGAAGTCCGCCTAATGCAAGACCCTGAAGCATGGTCAGGAAGCCCCTCTTAGGGCTGAGTAGTCCCTTTTCACACCCTTCCTGCTGTTTGGACACAGTAACACAGCAAGACCCATCAGAATATATTGAACTTATCAAACTGCATATTGCACTGTAACAGGATAAAACATACTTGCATTCAACCTACCTATACTTGACTGTCCATGTATGGGTCTCAGTCTGGGAAAGCTTTAGATGTGAACCCTCACCGGGAGAATGTTAAGATGGTAAGATTTCAGTATAAGCCAACAAACTTAAGCTCTAAAAATGTATAAGTCACAGTAAAGAGGAAACTCTGGTCAACAGCCAAAACTGGGAAAAACAATTAACAAGCACCTTCAGTTTTAACTCCTATTCCTAACACCAATGAAAAATACATTCATTCATTTAGAAATAAAATGTTCTGAGCATCTGTGATATAGACAATGGAAATAGCACCGTGATGTGCAAAAACAAGGCTCTGCCCTCATGTACGTTTCCAGAACAATATAGGAGGAGGGAGGCCAAGGTACAGTACAGGACAAGTCAGAATGAAAAGGCCACAATTGGCGAAGAACAAAGAGCCATTTATTGGAGCTGGAAGTCAGGAGAGGATTCTCACAACATGTAATGTCTCAGCTGAGACCCAAACAATGAGGAGGTGTAAGAAGGAGACAGGGGAATAGACGAATATTTCATGCACAGGAAAATCATAAGCAAGAGGCCTGGAGGCAAGAAAAATCGCATCCATTTGGAAAACAGAAGTTTATCATAGAGGCTCCTGGGTGGCTGAGTAGGTTAAGCATCCGACTCTTGATCTGGGCTCAAGTCATGATCTCACAGTTTGTGAGTTCAACCCCACATTGGGCTCTGCACTGACAGCATGGAGCCTGCTTGGAATTCTCTCTCCGTCTCTCTCTCTCTTTGCCCCTATCCCACTTGTGCTTTCTCTCAAAAAAAAAAAAAAGAAAAAGAAAAAAGAAAAAGAATAAACTTAAAAAAAAAGGAAAGAAGTTTATCATAAAGCACAGAGGTGGTGAGAGAGATGATGTAGGAGAGGTAAGAGGGCTACTAGCAATGAAAAGTGGGCTATCTAAGTGATTCCAAGAAAAATGGCAAACCACTGAAAGGTTTTAAAAAAGAAATCATAAATATGTTCTATTTTGTAAAAATATGTCTGATTACTCTGTGGAGGAAGAACTGGACAGGACCAAGAAAAAGGTTAGTTTCAGATAGTGGGGTATAGTTATTTGTGGGATAGTTGTTGGGGGGATATTATAGGAAATTAGGTATCCTGCAAAAATGCTTCCAATTAAGAGATGTTTGATGGAATTGATAAGGTGGGGATTATTTTCATTGATTAGGTTCAAGGAATTGAATCGGGATAAGAGAAAATGGTGAACTGAGTAACGGCAATGGGGATGGAGAGAGGTGAACAGATTAATTAGAAGCTAGAAAAGACCAGGCTTGACTGGGTGGAGTGGCAGAGTGAGAACGTGTTCAGAATGCTTGGGTTCAAATCCCAGCCCTGCCATGTACAGAGAAAATTGTTTCACCCTTCTGCACCTTAGTCCTCCTTTCTGAAAAGTACGAATAATGATAATAGTAAATACTTATGAGATTATTGTGGAAGACAAACAAGTTAATTCACAAAGTACTTAGGACAGTTCTTGGCATGTGGTAAGTGCTCAAGAAAATACTATCTATTATTACTGAGTATAAAGCTCAAAACTAGAAACAGTTGTTCATTAACTATAGAATGGGATGAGGGAGGAACGGGGAGGAAATAGTCATGGTTCTCACAAAGGATTTAGGAGTGGTCCTATGGGTGGATGACTGAGCCAGTTATCTATTTATTGCCTTTCAGCTCCAAATCCACTCCGCATTTCATTCTGAGATAATAGAGATGGACCCAGTAAGAATTTATCTTTTGGGGCTATAATAATTTTAGGCTTTGTTAGTAAAAGGCATTAGAAGGGTACTATGGGAGGAAGGGATTTCCCTTTCTGGCTCAAATGGGTTTCCATTTGCTTCTTTTTGTTCCTACACATGGCTGCCCGTGGTGCATGTTCAGGACATCTGGTAGGACTCATCCCCGTGGAGTTGATTCCTAGTGAGTCTCAGAGATATCCCAGAAGTTGCCTTCCCAGCCTTGGCCCATCTGCACCCTGGAAGAGTATCTCCCACTTGTGAGTGTAGACAGGCTCTGGCCTGGGGTGACCCAGCAAACTTCTCTGCCATCCTTACTTTCTCCAATATGGTCTGAATCCCAATCAGCTTGCCCTTTCCTTGGATACTCTCTCTTGGCTCTAGTGTATTCTTTACCCCTTTATAGTTAATCCCCTTTATAATTAATAATGCTTTATATTAATCAAACTATTGTTCAAATTACTATGTATTTTCTATCTCCTGATTGGACCCTGACAGAAAGAATACTGTTCATTGAAATGGGAAACATAGGAGGAGAGACCGGTGTGAAAAAGATAAATTCCACTTTGGACATACAGCACTTAAGATGCCTGTGGGGCATCCCAACAGCACTGTGTGGTCGGAAGCCAAGGATGTGGGGGGTCTAAAGCTCAGAAGTGTTCAAGCTGGAGACAGAGGCTTAGAAGTGAGTTGATTTCAGGTTCCTAAAATCTTAGTGAAGCATGTATGTAAATGCCACGTGTCCGGGAGATAGATTTTTTTCATTTTTTTATGCTCATGTCTCAGCAAGAATCCCTAAATATGCTATGTATGTGGCAGCACATTTCATCAAAAGATTTATGATGATTTCATACTGTGTATGTTAGGTCATGTTGTATTATAGCAACATTTTCGAAGCTAACTGAAAATACGGCTGAAAAAGTGCCAAGCCCTATATTAATAAGATAATTCTAATTATACTCCAAACTTGGAAGTTTGAACCTGGTGGAGACAGGGGAGTAATTAGTCATATCGGCTACTCTAGATGCTGACTGCAATCAGAAAAACTCTAATAGATGTGTCAAAACCTCAAGTAGCAGTACTGAAAATGGATGCACTGCTAACATTTCAAACAACCAGATAACAGAACGTACTTTGAAAGAGACCCAGGTGGACCGTTTCCACTTTTTCCAGGGTGTGAACTCGGCCAACATAACTTGCTCCTTGCGTCACCCATTTCTCAAAAGTTTGGATCTACTGACCACAAAAAAAGGAAGTTCCATCAGCAGTTTGCAAAGGAACAATTTGAAAGAGAAATGCATTAAATCCTCAGGGAAATTAAACCCAAATAATCCAATAACAGTGTTACAAAATTAACCCTAGACTATGAATTGAATTAATTGCCTCCTACTGTGGGGCTTCTTGGCTAGCACAGACTAAAACAAATGAGGCCAATGATGTCAACTGCCTTTAAGAGAAGCTGCAGGCAAGTGTGACCTTGGGGTACTCAAGAGTTTAACCATTGTCTTCCTAATTTATTCTGGAGATCTATAATATAGAGAAAGGTCTTCACTTCTGCCCATCGCAAACCTCAAATCATGGTAGGTTGTGGAAGAGGCTCAAGATGGTACAATCCATGACACAAAAAGATGTGATTTTATAATTTGCTCTTTTGTGAATTCACCTCTAAGTGTCTGTATCTAGAAGTAGCTAAAAATCAATCACTATAAGGTCTTTTTTCCCTGAGAGGGCTGAATGGGCAGATGGGAATAAATAATGATTTCTCTAGAACCTAGGTAGTCTCATGATAAGACAGCTGTTTAAGAATACCAGTCATCTGCTCCAAAAGAGACTCGCTTTGGCATTTCAGTAAATAGCCATTTATTTCTATAAATTCTTTTCTTATGCCATGATGTCAGTATGCCTGTGGCAATGCGAGATTACCTAAATAATATGGGCCAGGGGACCAACAAAATTAGCATGTGTGTGACTTACCAAACCTCTGCTAGGGTTCTTAAGGGCTCTGAGGAGGAAGGTAGGGTGCGGCAGCACCACAGAAATAAAATCCCAGTGATTTATATGGTTTTGCCAAATAAGGCCCACAGGGCAAATACAAAAGGCCTGGAACTGCCTCCAGCTTCTCCTGAGACAGCCAGTTTGTCAAAACGCCTAGCACATGGTCTGATGCCCACCTTTCACGTCGCAGCTGACATTTACTCCTGAAGCTTTTTCATAACCAAACAGCATTTTACAAAAAGTTAATTAATGGCATTTATTTGGGCATTATGTGACTTAGAATTCTTTTTACATTCTTAATTTTCTTTGACATTTTGAAATTACTATGCCTAACTCTTTTGTGTGAGTAAAAAAAAAATGTTGTTTTTTTTTTTGTTTAAGATAGCTCACATGTATTGAATACTATTTTTTTTTCCTTCTGAAGAATTGACGCAAACACCAAAATATTTTTTATTTGAGCTCAGAGAAATGAAGCATTCTGTTTGTTCGGACTCTTAATTACCATGGCCCCAAACTTATCTAATTAGAAACTCCTTCATAATGAGGAAAATTATTTTCAAAGTTAATGAATTTGCAAACAGGAACATAGCTGTCTTTTCCAGAATAAATTACCCACATTCCTTAAATACATAGTTTAGTTAAACACTCTAATTAATATTAGTACTTAAAACATGTGGGATTGGTTTCACTGTTAAATCAATCTTTCCTTTGTTTTTAGACAGTATAAAAAGACCACGATTCCCCATCTTGCAGACATCAGGCTGCACATAGAAACTTAATTCTAGATTCTGAACAAAATGAAAGTTATTTCATCAAAATGCTTTATTTTATTGACTTTAGCCACTTCAAGCTTGTTAACATCAAGCATCTTTTGTACAGATGAATTAATGATGTCCAGTTTTCACAGCAAAGAAAATTATGACAAATATTCTGAGGTAAGTTTTTTAACTCCATCTAACATGACTAGCATTAACTATATATATGTCCTAAATCTGATGCCTTTTTGTATTTTGTAAAGAGTAAGGAATAAGTTAGTTTGTGCTTTGTTGTTTGTCAAACTGCAGGCTTCCCATGACAGTGCATTGATATAGTTTGTATTTTTTAACACAACAGCAAACAGCCTGGCCTCTCTAATGACAATTTATGTACAGGGTATGATATGTAACAAGTATAAAGGTGCATTAGGAATTTTCAACGGACTCAGAAGTACACAGTTGTAATAAATAATTGCTGATATAAGATCTGGATATGCTTCAGCTGAACATTTGAATGGTCTTCAACTATAAACTAAAAAAATACAAGGGTTGTATTTTCTACCTAGCAATTATGAGCTGATAAGTTTATGGTAAATCTACATCTAAGTAAAATATTTATCCCTAGATGGTGGAATTGCAAGTTATTTTTATTTTCTTCTTTATGCTTTTATACATTTTCCAAACTTGCTGAAATGAGTACATATTACTTTTTACAATCAGAAAAACAATCATTTAAAAATCTTAAGGGGGCACGTGGGTGGCTCAGTCGGTCAAGTGTCTGACTTCAGCTCAGGTCATGAGCCCCATGTCAGCCTCTGTGCTGACAGCCAGTGCCTGGAGCCTGCTTCAGATTCTGTCTCCCTCCCTCTCTGCCCCTCTCCCACCCTTTCTGAACTAAATAAACATTAAAAAGCAATTTTTAATCTTCTTAGGGACAAATTTTCATGGGAAAGCTAAATTTAATTAAATATTTGTTGTATTTTAAGTGGTTCTTTTAATTTTTTTTTAATATTTATTTAGTTTTGAGAGAGACAGAGAGAGACAGGGTGCAAGTGGGGGAGGAGCAGAGAGAGAAGGAGACACAGAATCTGAAGCAAGCTCCAGGCTCTGAGCTTCAGCCCAGAGCCTGCCACAGGGCTCGAACTCACAAATGGTGAGACTGTGACTGTGCCACCCAGGCACCCCTTAAGTGGTTCCTTTAAAGTTGGTAGAGTAGTGGTGCAGTGACCCACAAACCAATCACTGCTTTAATAAAAATGTAACTTATATACTAATAAAAATGCAATCGGTTTCTTGAGCAATGCTTTTAGAGTGGAGCTCTGAATGTGAGCAGGTAAGAAAGAAATTCAGTGGAGCCTCCTCTAGCTATACCCCAAAACCTAGCTAGCATCTCTCATTGCATTTATCCACCACTTTGGCATTTAAAAAGAGGAGAAGCAAGAGACATGAAGAGGCCGTGTAAGGTTTCTCTAAAATCAAAATATAAAAATATATGAACTATTTCATAAACGGCATGAATCAAAAGCTGAAAGAGAATAACTTCAGCAAAATAAACTTTTGCCTCATTTCAATACTTTATTATGTTCCTGCTGCTCAAACACATTGCTGTATTCACTATATGTTTTTTATTAATATTTTATGGGTGCCTTACAATAGTCCAGGGACAGAGAAACTAGATTGCTTTAAGAAGCCTAATGTGACTGAGAACAAATTGAGGGTTGATGGGGGGTGGGAGGGAGGGCAGGGTGGGAGGGAGGGCAGGGTGGGTGATGGGTATTGAGGAGGGCACCTTTTGGGATGAGCACTGGGTGTTGTATGGAAACCAATTTGACAGTAAATTTCATATATTAAAAAATAAAAAATAAAAAAAAATAAAAAAAAAAGAAGCCTAATGTGAACGCTTTATTTAAAAATTCTGCACATTAACACAAACTTTGTTTATAGCTTTAACAATTCTGCAAACCAAAGTCTGGACTTAAGTTAATTTGGGGTTTATACCTACTACCTGAAACAATAACTTATTTTAATATTCTTTTCTAATCATAGCCTAAAGGAGACCCTGAGGGAGAAAAGGAAAGAAGTCTCAGTTTTGAAGAGCTCCAAGACTGGGGTCCAAAAACTGTCATTAAGATGAGTGCACCCACAGTCAACAAAATGCCACACTCAGCTGCCAATTTGCCATTGAGATTTGGGAGGACCATGGAAGACGAAAGAAGCACTGGGGCAATGGCCAACCTGCCCCTGAGATTTGGAAGAAATATAAAGGAAAGTATCTCAAGACATGTTCCTAATCTGCCCCAAAGGTTTGGGAGAACAACGGCCAAAAGCATCGCCAAGACACGGAGTGATTTGCTCCAACAATCCATGCTTTCACCATCTGCCAGTGAGTTACTCTACTCCATGAACTGCCAGCCCCGAGAAATCCAGAATCCTGATCAAAAACACCCATGGTAAATACCTGAAAACCAGTTAAAATGAATGGGCAGTTATATATAGCTGGTCCGGAAACATTAAAAAGGATTACCTCTTTTCAAAAGTTTCTAAGAAAGTTAAGTTTCTTAGAAGGGAAAAGGTAGAGACAGGGAAATGAATACCTGAACTGAGAACACGACCACAGGTATAAAGTAATGAGGTGGTTTCCCCTAAGCCACACGTGGGCATCAGTCTCATTCTATAGCCACATACTGAGTAGGAAAATCCTGATGATGGGATTGGGAATTTAAGCCTATGACATACTGTCCAACATTTAATCTCTCTAATGCAAAAGATCCCATATGAGGGAACTGTCTACAAGTACACAGGATGCCATTTCAATACACCAGGTCTCAAATTCAGAAGGTTTTCTTCATCAACTTTAAATCAATTTTTTTTTCTTTTTCTTGATCTCATTTTATAAATGAGTGCTATTACTATCATTGTATTAATAAGTATTTATGAAGTATCTACTATGCACAAATCAAAAAGCAAGAGTTTCATAAAATTAATAGACAAGCTACCTCTTATTCCTTTTTTATTTTTTTTATTGTTTATTTATTTTTGAGAGAGACAGAGCAGGAGTTGGGGAGGGGCAGAGAGAGAGGGAGACGCAGAATCTGAAGCAGGCTCCAGGCTCTGAGCTGTCAGCATAGAGCCCTGCTTGAACCCACAAACCGGGAGATTGTGACCTGAGCCGAAGTCACACACTTAACCAACTGAGCTACCCAGGTGTCCCTCTTATTTTCTAGTAGAGAGTATATATAAAAACAAAAAAAAAATTTATATAGAGTAGAACATGAAACTTTAAGGCCTGTAGAAAGTCAGGTAGCAAGCTCTGACACCTTATAAGTGAGACCTTTTCAGAACATTCCTAGTTTATTTTTTATGTGGCTCTTATTGCCATCTGACATATTTTCTCCTTTACTAGAATTTGGGGTCCATAAATTCCATGCTTTTTGTCCACAGCATGGCACAACAGACTGTGCCCGGCGGGGGTGGGAGTGGGGGTGGGGGTGCGGTGCTGGGAGTATTCCTACACATAGCACTCTGGGAAAGTTTCACCAGTTAGACTTTGAAAGGTGGCTCTGTTTTGAACCTTCAGAGACAGGTGGGAAAAGAGAAGATACTTTCAGGCAAAAAGAGAAGTGTGAACAATGGTACTAAAGCAAGGGTGAGCCCCGCACAGCTAAGGTTCAGTTTGGTGAGAGAAGCAAGGGTGCAAAGAAAAGAGGAAAGAAGGAGACAAGGTTGGGCTAAGAGCTGACAGTGCAAACTCAGGGCCAAGTAAAGGACTTTGGATGTTATTCATTAAGAAAGGGATGGGGCACCTGGGTGGCTCAGTGGGTTAAGTGTCCAACTTTGGCTCAGGTCATGATCTCGCTGTTCCTGAGTTCCAGCCCCGCGTCGGGCTCTCTGCTGACAGCTCGGAGCCTGGAGTCTGCTTTGGATTCTGTGTCTCCCTCTCTGTCCCTCTCCTGTTTATGCTCTCTCTCTCTCTGTCTCTTTCAAAAATAAGTAAACATTAAAAAAGAAAAGGAGAACTACTGACATTTCTGCTGAGGTCCTGAGATATACAGGGGTAGAATTTGGCAACTAACCAGATGTTGCGAGTGGGGCAGTGTGGAGGGAGAGAAGTGATTCCAGGGTAAGCTGGTAAATCCGAGTACCCATTACAAATTCAGGATCTCATCAACATGTCACTCATTTGAAGTGCAACACAATTCAACTGAAGTATAATTAAGCAGTTAGGACCATGGCTTGTATTTTTATATGCACTTATGCTATTGCTATGATGGATGAGAACATGTTGTACTGCTTACATTTTAGGAGACTGGGATTCAAGAAAATAGACGATACAGAACTGAAACAAGAAAAATAAGAGATTTGGAGCTTGTCCCTAAAGATGATATAAAGCTGTGGCCTGTAATCTGTAAACAACTCTACAGTGACGACAACAATGAAGGAAGAGTCACGGTACTCTTTTGATGGGTTATCACTGACAACAATTTTTCCTTGTCACTAGAGCTGGTATCTTAAAAGTTATTTTAAAAAATTTAAATAATATTGTAATGTAAAAATGAAATAATTTTTGTCTAAATAAAAAGAACATTGCAAATACTTAAGAAGCCTCTGGTAATGGGGAGAAAGGGGGTGGGTGGGCAGGGGGAGGCTGAAGCTATACCACTATCTTATGTAAATATCATGGACACAGCCACAATGAAGTAAAAAATTAAATAGAAGAGTAACCTGACAAATATTATTATGAAATTTAAATAATTTAAGAGAGTAATATGGTTGACATATGAACCAGAATAACAAATCACTTACAAATTATGTTTTTATACACCCATTTTTTTCCATTGCATCAATTGTTAGTGACTCTATGCTAGGTTAAAATTTTTCAAAAAAGAGAGAGAAAAAGGCAATTATTAAATACCTCTTTAAGCACCTCTCTATCTGTATCTGGAAATTTGCCTTCTGGTATGTCTCTTTTCTCATTTAATATTTCAAGTTTATTTATTTGCAGAAAAAATCTGGTCACTCCTAAACTAACAGTTTATAAACACAGTACACCACAATATAAGTGCATAGTTACTCGACTTTAGTCATAATAACATGAAGTCCTTAATCAGATATAGCTAGTTTATTGAACAGTCTCAAATCCATAGGGTGCAAATAAGAAATAGTGTTATTTTTCTCCTATGCTGCCCCCAGCTGGGCTGTTTTGAATCTCCTTTCCCTGCTGGGTAGTGATCCTTTAATGATACCCTGGACAGATTCTATAACTTCCTTGGTCACTTCCCGAGATTAAAAAACTCAGTCAACTCCACAAGAAACAGACTCTTAACTATAGAGAACAAACCGATAGTTACAAGAAGGGAGGTGGATGAGAGGATGAGTGAAATAGGTGACTGAGATTAAAGACGGCACTTGTGATGAGCACCGAGAATTGCACGGAAGTGCTGAATCACTTAACTGTATACCTGAAACTAATATTATACTGTATGTTAAGTAACTGGAATAAAAAAAAAAGAACCTCAGGCAAGTCCAGTGGAAGATGCCAACCTCATACCCAAAGCAAAGTTTCCCCTCCCCCACTGCTGGCTGGTCTGATGGCTGGAAGGACCTGAAATGGGAAATGGGCATCTTTCTGCTCTTCCTCTCTTCCTCCCCTTCCTCATCTCAGAGGTAAGGTGGTAAGAGGCAAAATGATAGCCCTCTGGAAAACAATCTCCCCTCCCATCTTCTGTCTAGGGTGTCTGAATGGGCAAAGGAGGGATGGGGGCAGGGCATCAAGGGTAGCCATTTTGTCCTCTCTATATGTTACTGCTTCCACAAGTGAGTTCTTCAGGAAACCCTATAAGGACCTTCACTTGCCCAGGTCACTGACTTTAGAGTCCTGGATGCTACTCGATCTCCTCCAACTACTGTTATCTCACCTGTACTCCCCACAGCTTCTGATTGCCAGAAAGAAAGGCTAGAGCCAGCTACCTTCTCAGTGTCCACTTGATCCACAGAAAACGCAGCCATCCTCGTATGCCAAGGGCTAGGCTGCATGCTAACCCTCGACTGCTCCACTGCTGCCCCTGTTTGTCTCCAACCCTCTCTGCCCTGCTTAGGAGGGGCAGGGGCCCATCAGTAAGTCTACTGCCTAGGCAAACAGCCAGTCAGAAGCGAACCGCCAGTATCCGCTTCATGACCCTGCTCTCTATGAGGGATTTTCCAGGAGCCTCTCTTGCTTGGCTTCAGGGTGAGAAGCAGCTATAGCAGGCCTCCTTCAGGCCAGCCTCTCACACACAGCTGGGTGGGGCAGGGGCCAACACAGGGGTCAACGCAGGGGCTGATATGGCTCCACCACCTCTTCGCAAGCCCTTAAGGGGTGTCTGCCCCCCCATCCACATTTTTCATTATAATGTTAGGTATTTTGGCACACCTTTGTACATCCAAGTTTGGCCCCTAGTTACCAATTCTGAGCAACAGAGAAAATATCATGCAACATCCTGATACACTACTAAGGAAATAACAAAAGGCCATTTGATCCTTGATACTATATGACATAGGGAAATTTCTTATTGTATAACATGGGTTCTTTACCTAAACCCTTGAAATATATGGAAAGTGTTAGGTAAATAACCAGCCATCAGCTGTGCCCTTACCTACTTGGCTTACTCTGTCTTAGCCCCTCACCACTCACCAGCCCCTTTGCCAGCTTCCACAAGAAACCATTCATGTAAGAGAGTGTGTGATTTTGCTAAAGATTTGTGGGGTCTTGAGGTCGGGATCACATTGCAGAGCATTTCACTAAAACAGTCTCAATTAGACAAGTCTCTTCTCCCAAGTGTCTCTTTAACGGGACCACTAATAAGTTCCTTTCCTCTTCTGATCTCTGTTCCTCACCCCAGGGTAGCCTCATGGGTGGGTAACATGCAGGCACACAGGGCCCTCACTTGGTTAAACGCTCTGTTGGTGCTTATTTGAAATTCATAATAATTTTCAATAAGGAGCCTATATTTTTATTTTGCACTGGGCCCCTCAAATTATGTAGCATGCCCTGCTCCCCCAGACTTGGCCCTTCTGTCTCTTCTTCCCACACTCCAAGTATTCAATCCCTCCCCATGTTATTAATCAGAGGAGTTCCCACTTCCCCCTTAAGACCCAAGGGCCAGTCTGCCACGTGGGCTGGGAGGGGGGAGGTGGGGAGTAGGGTCTGCTTACGTCCTACAGTGGGTATCAATATAATGGCACAACTTGTGAGATGTGGTCAAAATGCAAATTTATTTTTGCATCCCATACCTGTGCTAAAAACTAAGGGACAGGGAAGAAGACATACAGCAATTTCCCCCTGGCCCTGGAGGGAACTTAGACAGATGCCATGAACTTCACAGCTCTTGAGTGATGTCAGACCCCTGGCCTCTCTAAGTCAAAAAGGCAGTCAATTCCACTGTAATCAGCATTTCAGTCTGTGTTTGGCCATCCATCCATTCATTCTCCACTGTTCCCGTGTGAGGCCCGAGGTCAGAATTATACTCAACTTCTGCTTTTCTTCCAGCCTCACCTGCTTCCCTACTCCCTGGCTGCTTTGTTGGATTGGACTGGGGTGGAAGACCAGATGAGAAGCAAAAGGATGAGACAGTTCTTACTGGGATGGACGGATTCATGTCTGGGACCCATTGCTGGCCCTCTCCCTCCAACTTCTGTTCCCGCGATGTATTTCAATCCCCAAGCTGGCCTCAGCTCTTGTCCTAGGACACAGGCACCCACTCTAACACATGCCCATTTCTCCTCTGATGATCCTCTTCAGTAGAGCTCGAAATGGCTCTCTCAAACTCTCTTTACCAAAGTCTGGTCACACACAGCTCACCCTCCATGCTGGAAGCCCTCCAACATGCCTCTCTCCAGAAGCTTTAGCTTTTTGGCCTAGAGTTGAGGACAAGTCCTTTGTTTCTCTCAACCACATGGAACACATTTCTCCATCATATGGAAGCCACCCCTCACCTCCACCATTGAAGAGTAAGAAACAGTAATCTCTGACACCTGGGCATGGGTAGGGGGCATTAACAATGAGGTAACAAAGCTCTCTAAAGAAATCTCTTCATAAACCCAAATCCTATCCCTTTATAGTCTCTAAGTAGGTAAGGGGATTGAAAACTAGTAGAACCTCTTTCCAGACACTTCCTTCAGAGTCTGCAAACGGTGCTCTTGCTTTGGAATTTTATGTCGCTAGATTTTGGTGTTTGGTTAAAACTTCATTTTTGACACCCTTTGCAAAAATGATGAATCAATCTCTCCTTATGAAGAATGCTTACAGCTCCTAAAAATGATACTTTCTCTGAATCATTACACATATATGTACATTTTTCTGAAGAAGAGTTCAGAGCTCTTGGATAAACTCTCAGTGGTTTTTGTGATTCCCCATAAAGTTTAAGAATCACTTCAATGGAAGATTCTTATTTCTAGAATTACTTGAAATTAATATCTAATTCGGTTTATAAGTGAATGTTGTTATCTGGTCATTTAAGTGCCGAGAACATAATGCCAAACCAATCAGAATCACCCTGGAGGGAAGTATTGATCTTCCTCCAAATGCTGACTTTTTACAGTAGCATAAAGTGGAAGTGACATGGTAATTATGCTCTCCTCCTCAATGTGTTTTCCTAGGCACAACCCCAAAACATCCCCCGTTCTATACCCCTCCTCCTCTCTTCCAACACTTCCCTTCTTTCCCAAGGATATACTATTTGGATTGGTCCTAACCTAAACCTCAGCCAGCCTGTAACAGAAAGTAAAGTATAAGAGCTTCAGAGGAAAGTTGGGGTTGACAAAGTCAACGATTTTCATGGAAGGCAACTTCCATGCGATCTGAGGTCCACATTTCATACATCACACCATGACAATGACCTTGAGAAATACAAAAAGGAAAAAAAAAAGTACTGACTCTGGGACCAATTTCTCAGGGAGAAAAATGAAAGGTCAGTGTTCACCTAAGTGTGACCGACAAAATGAAATAGGCAAGAAAGGTGAGAGCACTGGCCTCCACTTACTTCATGTGTGTTTTTTTCTTTTTTTATCCTAAAGCTCCTCCTGCAGACATTATGTGACACTCTTCCTTTGAAACTTACCCTATTATTTAATGAACATACCAAACTACATGTTATTCCTAGAAACACTTTCACCTTTTCTGTACCTCTTCCCACCATAATAATAATGACAATGTATTGTTATGGTAACTATGTCTGTTTTAACATTTAATGCTGTTTTAACTATTTCTGTGATGCTCATTTAAAAAAAATTTTTTTAACGTTTATTTTTAAGAGAGAGAGACAGAGAGACAGAGCATGAGTAGGAGAGGGGCAGAGAGAGAGGGAGACACAGGATCCAAAGCAGGCTCCAGGCTCCAAGAGGTCAGCACAGAGCCCAACGCAGAGCTCGAACCCACAAACCACGAGATCATGACCTGAGTCAAAGTTGGATGCTTAACAGACTGAGCCACCCAGAAGCCCTGATGCTCATTTTTATACATGAGAAGTAAGCTTAGAGAGAACTTTCTGAAGAAACGTGAGCTAACAAGTGGCCAAACCGAGATCTGTCTGACTTCAAAGTTTGTGCTCTTCCTTCTCTATCCACCATCCCGTCCACCACCACAATCACCTTCAATCCGGACCCCAAACATTGTAAGCATTCAGGAAACATTTGTAGAATTAAGCTTTAAAAAAGAAAACATGAGTGCACTGGATCCCAGGAATAAATCCAGAGTGTTTTACGTACAGATTTTATAAAGAGGGAGGGAGGTAGGAAGGGAAAGAAGGAAGGAAAAAAGACCAGAGATTCCGGGACAGCTTTCACTTACTTGTTCCTTAAAGTATCTACCTTAAGAATAGGTAAGGAGGTGCCTACCTCATCACTAATGAATGACTATAAAGGGTAAAAAGATCACAGAATAAGTTCTAAAGAAACATTAATTATTTTTTTCCCCATAGCAGACCAAGTGCTATTGTTTTGTTTTGTTTTGTTTTAATTTTTTTTTCAACATTTATTTATTTTTGGGACAGAGAGAGACAGAGCATGAACGGGGGAGGGGCAGAGAGAGAGGGAGACACAGAATCGGAAACACGCTCCAGGCTCTGAGCCATCAGCCCAGAGCCTGACGCGGGGCTCGAACTCACGGACCGCGAGATCGTGACCTGGCTGAAGTCGGACGCCCAACTGACTGCGCCACCCAGGCGCCCCCCAAGTGCTATTGTTGATGACGAAACTCAACTACCAGTTTCTGCTTCAGTGGGAGAACCGAACTGGTCAAGAGAGCTGCTAAAATATGTACTCATTGGCAAGTGGACTGGGGGAAAAAAGTATTGGTAGGTAAACTCATCCTGATAGATCTTTCACTCCCTAGGCTATTTGCAGCCTCTTACAGATCTCATTCATGAACTGGGACAAAGCAGTAAAGGCATTAAAATTAATCAGAAGGAAGTGTGCCCTACCCTACCAACATGAATCATAGGTATGTCCGGGTGTTACAAGCCTCCCCCTTCCTCTCACCTAGACTGATGTGTGTCACTAATCACTTTGCTTTTTGGAGTTCGGCCGGAACTAGGAAAATATTATGTAGTGAATGTCTGTCCCTCTTTATTATATCCAATGTTTATTTGAACTTACTATGTATTAATCTGGCCCTGAGTTCCTAAAATGCTTATTAGATATTACACATTTTATTCATTGTTATGAGAAGTATTAAAAAAATCAGGGAGGTTTTCTTTTTATTGTGGTAAAATGTACACAACATAAAATTTACTACTTTAAGCATCTTTAAGTGTACAATTCAGTGACATTAAGTACATCTCAAAGGTGTCTTTTTAAATAGTCTAGCACTATTCTCTAATTATTTTCATACTATTAATACCTAAATAACCACATCCAAAGCTTTAGCATGGCTTTGCCTACCCACAAAATCTCCCATCAACAATAAGGTTGATGTTTTTAGAGATGCTGACTCTGACAAACCCTTATATTATTTAGTAATGTCGCATTTTTCACCAGAACATTGAGTTTTTTCTACA
This sequence comes from Panthera uncia, assembly GCF_023721935.1. Classification (NCBI taxonomy): domain Eukaryota; kingdom Metazoa; phylum Chordata; class Mammalia; order Carnivora; family Felidae; genus Panthera; species Panthera uncia. The sequence goes on along the minus strand of NC_064816.1, from coordinate 112,560,987 downwards.
TTCCCATTATGTTTGTCTTGAAAGGAGGTAATTGTTGCTAATCTTTTTTTTCCTCCTGATCTACTTTATCATCTCACCAACTCATAACATGTATGTGTTCCGTCTGGGGCCAGAGCTAATGCTTCTCTGCAAATACCTGAAACAGTAAAGGTCTCTTTTAGCAGTCAGGTATGAGGAAACATTTATTTCAGAACAATAATGAAAATGAAGAGTTTGGTTAGTTTAATTATCTTAAGAAATAAAGAATGGTCAACAATCATTCATATGCTTGCTATTTTATAGCCTTTTTCTTTGAACCTCAGGGCTCTAGCACATTCTTCCTAATAGTCTATTTTTCTCTTTCGTATATCATGAAGTTTTCCTCTGATAATATAACACTAAGATAATATGTATAATTCTATGCTTAGGAAGTGGGAAGTATTATCACCCATTATTTTCTTCCTTAATATAGGAACTATGAAAGAAGTAAAACAGGAAAATAGCTGTTAGAATCAGGAGTGGAATTAAATTATAATGGGATCAATGCGAAATTAATACTCTCTTCACAGAGGTAGAGAAATATTACTTTAATCCAGAAAAAAATTATCTCAAAATTTATTTCTTACCAGATTTCCAGGAATTGGTATATTGTGGTCAATAAAACATAAAATTATTATTTCTCCTTCTTAAAATATGCAACTATAGTAACTGGCTACAGAAATACACCCACATAATTTTCAAACCGCTTTTTAAAAAAATTTTTTTAATGTTTTTATTTTTGAGACAGAGAGAGACAGAGCATGAGCAGGGGAGGGGCAGAGAGAGAGGGAGACACAGAATCTGAAGCAGGCCCCAGGCTCTGGGCTGTCAGCACAGAGCCCGACGCGGAGCTCGAACTCACAGACTGTGAGATCATGACCTGAGCTGAAGTCGGACACTTAACTGACTGAGGCACCCAGGAACCCCTCAAACTGCTTTTAAAGTACCATGAAATATCATGTAGCTTTTCTCATGTAATTTAAAGCTCTGAAATATAACTGATATTGCAAAATTACTTTTAACCACTAGAGGGCAGAAAATGCTCCACATTGTACATAACTATTTTCGTCTCATTTTATTTTATAAAGTTTATTTATTTTTGAGAGAGAGAGAGAGAGAGTGAGGGAGAGGGGCAGAAGGAGGAAGAGAGGGAAAGAGACAGAGACAGAGAATCCCAATCAGGCTCCACGCTATCAGCACAGAGACCGACACAGGGCTCTATCTCAGGAACCATGAGATCATGTCCTGAGCCAAAATCAAGAGTCAGACGCTTAACCAACTGAGCTACCCAGGTGCCCCTTAACTAATTTTAAATTCTTACACCAAAACAATAACCACCACCACCACCACCACAAAAAGTCCTTAAGAGCCTCTTGTTTTATACTGTATAGTATACTGTAACTTAAGACTCAGTTAACTTAAACCTAACATACAACTTTAACCTAATGTAAGACCACCTCAATTCAACAGTTTTTAGGAGGCCAAAGTAAACAGATTTCCAGCCTCAGTCTAGCTATGAGTTAAGGATTAGTAGCAACAGAGAATCCATACATCCTTAAGGAAAAGGAAAGTCCTAAAAAACAACAGAGCCAAGAATCAGCAAGATTCTATGTTAAAATACCTGCAATGAAATGCAAAGGTTGTATTTATTATAAAATTGAAATAGTCACTGAAGTCCCAAAGTGATCAAATATTAAAATATTTACATTAGGCCATTTAATATCTATGTACTTTCTTTAGCCACAAACCGACTGTAGATCTACTTGAGGCAAAAATGTTTTTAGTCTCTTCTTAATATATCTTTTTGATCTAATTAACTTTTGCTTCCCTCCCAATTAAGCCATTTGCATTTCAGTAACTAAAGTGTTACTTTGTTTGATTAGAAACCATAACCTCTTCACTTTTTCACTCTCATTAATTAAAATGCATCATGCTGAATAAGTCATTTGGATTTCAGTCTGAGTGGGTGACATTTTAACAACTGCCCCTTCAACCTTCTCTCTCTGTCAATCTTGGCCATGTCCTACATCATAGGACAGCAGGAGGGCAATGGTGGCAGCCTGATAGAGGATTGGGTCAGGCACGGAGCCAGGGATTATACATCACTCAAGTCAGTGATTTCTCTGATGCATGAGCCTTTCACTTGCCAATCAAACCGGATAAGGCTTTTACCTTGTAGGATTATGCATGACCTTACTCAAGACACTAAATCATTTCTCAAGTCTTGTTTCTTACCCTAAGCAAACCTGCTCTCCCCACCTTTCAGGTCTATGGGCACTGATCACTCTAACACTAATAAGCAGAGCACAGTGGTACAGAAAAGCTGAGGGGTAAGTCAGGGTATAGGTGTTACTTCTTTTAAACTAATGAAAGCAACGCACTTCTAAAATTGAGGCTAGTCAGAGAAGAGAAAAGCGCTTCTGTATTATTGCCTATTAGTGGAAGTTACAAACTGGTAAGTATGAAAGAAGCTTCTAACAAGTATAGCTGCCCAGTAATTGATCTGACTGATATGGGCCATGGAAAAGTGTGTAAGCAAAGACTGGATGGTTAAACCCCAGGAATATCACAGGCATCATTTCTGCATGGACTGTCAAGTTATACTAATTGGCTTCCAAATTTTGAGTCTTCTTTTAAGATTAATTATATGTTTAGAAAGAAATAGGTGTACAAAGTTTAAGAAGTCAAAAGAATTCTACCGGATTTGTAATTAGGGTGACTGCATCCCCGTTTTCCAGGGATAGTTCTAATTTAGGTTTATTATCCTAGTGTAATTTTAATAGTGCCCCCCCTTTCACTCATAAAAGGGCTCCAGCTGGATGAAGAATAACTGTCCCAAGCCCAACCTCATCCACTTCCAATTTCTATTCCTCAAAAGCAACTACTTCCAATTTCTTTAGGATTTTTTCTATATGTTGTCAAATTTCCAAACAAACAAGCATGATTATAGTATTTGCATCAATTAAGAAGTACCTGTGGGGGCACCTGGGTGGCTCAGTCAGTTAAGCATCTGACTTCGACTCAGGTCATGATCTCCTGGTTCATGGGTTCGAGCCCCACATTGGGCTCTGTGCTGATAGCTCAGAGCCTGAAGCCTGCTTCGGATCCTGTGTCTCCCTCTCTCTCTGCCCCTCGCCTGCTCATGCTCTGTCTCTGTCTCCTAAAAATGAATAAGAATGAATGAATGAATGAATGAATGAATGAATAATTTTTTTTAAAAGTGCCTTTGAATTCAAAGATGGGTGAGGTGGGTGGTATCACTGACTTAAACAAATTGAAAGAGATTCTGGGAAGGTTTGAAGACTTATTAATCAAAGAATAACTTCTCTTCCTTCACACCGTTGGGATTTTATATCCATCCAAACCCTCAACGAAGTGCAGGGATAAGAAAAGTAATGACAGGCCATGTGCTCCATAGCTCCCCAGAGGGTTAGCCAAGGTTTTGTCAGGCTTGAGACATAGGCAGACTTCTCCCTCTGCCCAGTCCTGCTTCCTTTCCTCCCTTCCACAGGTGTTTATTTTTAACAGACACCTTGTACCCCAAACTCCCTCTCAGCATCTGCTTCCAGAAAACCTAACCTACAGCAAATAGGAATATGGTAAAATACCTCCCTCCCTCCCTCCCTCCACTGAGTTTCAGTTACTAGTTCTCCTTCCCAAAGTCAACCAATGTAATGTGGCTGGGTTCTTGTGCACATTTCTAGAAATACTTTGCATATGTAAGAAATGTTATGTGTATTTGCAACTACGTGGATGGAACTGGAGGGTATTATGCTAAATGAAATTAGTCAGAGATAAACAAAAATCATATGACTTCACTCATATGAGGACTTTAAGAGACAAAACAGATGAACCTAAGGGAAGGGAAACAAAAATAATATAAAAACAGCGAGGGGGACTAAACAGAAGAGACTCATAAATATGGAGAACAAACTGAGGGTTGCTGGAGGGGTTGTGGGAGGGGGGATGGGCTAAATGGGTAAGGGGCATTAAGGAATATACTCCTGAAATCATTGTTTCATTATATGCTAACTAATTTAGATGTAAATTATAAAAAATAAAAAATAAAATTAAAAATAAATAAATAAATAAATGTTAAAAAATGTTATGTGTATACGTATATGTATATATACATGATTTATAAGAAAATACATAATTTTCTTTCATTTACTAACAAATAGCATACCCTACAACTGTTCTACACTTAGATTTTTCCTCCCTTCAGATAGATCTCAGAGATTGCTTCAAGACAATAAATAAAAAGTATCATCACTCTAAGGGCACCTGGGTGGCTTAGTCAGTTAAGTGTCTGACTTCAGCTCAGGTCATGATCTCACAGTTTGTGAGTTTGAACCCCGTGTTGGGATCTGTGCTGACAGCTCAGAACCTGGAGCCTGTTTTGGATTCTGTGTCTCCTTCTATCTCTGCTCTTCCCCCACTTGTGCTCTGTCTCTCTCCTCTCTCTCTCTCTCAAAAATAAATAAATGTAAAAACATTTTTTAAAAAGTATCATCACTCTTTTTAATGGCTGCATGGGATTGCATTGTATGGACGTAATATAACTTGGTTGATGGACATTTAGGTCATAGCAAATCTTTTCCTGTTACATACAAGGCTGCACTGAATGCTCTGTGTGTGTGCTTGAGCCCTGTGTGTGTGTGCATGTATGCAGGAAAAATTCCTAGAAGAGGAATTCCTAGTCAAAATGCTATCAAATCACAATTTTGATAGATGTTGGTAAACTGCTTTCCATTTATGTTGTACCAATTTAAAATCCTGCTAAAATAAATGAGAGGCTATTTCCCCCATACACTTCCTTTATGCACACCAATGAATTAATAAAGTCCAGTATAAAATATAAGCAAAAGTAGAAATTTTAAATGTTAGGATAAAAAATATAGAGGTTCTAATATTTTTTCCATGCCCTATTGGATCATCTGGTTCCATCCTGAAGATGCTTCACCCTTCTTTGGAATCTAAGTTACTAAACTGCAGATTTTCCGAGATCAAGGATCAGACATTTTCAGCTTTGCATCCCCTACTGTAAAAACACAGTAGTTGTTCAATTGACATTTACAGAATAACAGAAATAATGGAAAAAAGAGAAGTCTGGTAAGCAATAATCATATAAAACCTCTCATTTTAATGTGTATATTTTACCACCAATATGTGTTAAGAGTTGTGTACATACATATACAGTTCATTCTTGAACAACACAGGGGTTGGGGTACCAACCCCCGCGTGGTTAAAAATCCAAGTATAACTTTTGACTCCCCCAAAACTTAACTACTATTAGCCTACTGTTGACCAGAGCCTTACAAGTAATATCATCAATTAACAGGTACTTTGTTTGTCATATGTGTTATATACTGTATTCTTAAATAAAGTAAGCTGGAAAGAAGAAAATGTTATTAAGAAAGTTGTAAGAAAGTACTGTGCTGTGAAACATTCTCATATAAGTGAACCAAAGTTCAAATCTGTGTTGTTCAAGGGTCAACAGATAGTAGATTGATATTGGTAGGCGTAGTAGATATTGGGAAAGTGTATGTGTATGTGTGTGACATATGTGTATGACTAAAACACACGAGTTAATTCTCAAATTCTTTTCACTAATTCCATTTTACACACACCATATTTTCTTTATCTATTCATTAGTCAATGAGCACTTACGTTGTTTTCATGTCTTGGCTATTGTAAATACTACTGCATGAACATGGGGGTCTAGTATCTTTTTGAAATCATCATTTCATTTCCTTTGTATATATACTCAAAAGTGGAAATGCTGAGCCATATGGTGGTTCTATTTTTAGTTTTTTGAGGAACCTCCATACCATTTTTCAGTGGCTGCACCAGTTTGCATTCCCACCAAAGTGCGCAAGTTTTCCCTTTTCTCCACATTCTCACCAGCATGTGTTATATCTCATCTCTTTGAAAATAGCCATTCAGGGGCGCCTGGGTGGCTCAGTCGGTTGAGCGGCCGACTTCGGCTCAGGTCATGATCTCGCGGTCCGTGAGTTCGAGCCCCACGTCGGGCTCTGTGCTGACAGCTCAGAGCCTGGAGCCTGTTTCGGATTCTGTGTCTCCCTCTCTCTGACCCTCCCCCGTTCATGCTCTGTCTCTCTCTGTCTCAAAAATAAATAAATGTTAAAAATTAAAAAAAAAAAAGAAAGAAAATAGCCATTCTAACAGGTGTGAGGCCATTTCTCACTGTGGCTTTGATTTGCATTTCTCTGATGATTAGTGATTTTAACCATTTTTTCATGTACCTGTTGTCCATTTGAAGGTCTCCCTTGGACATAATGTCTATTCAGGCTCCTTGCCTATTTAATAAGACTATTTAGGGGGTTTGCTTTATTGTTGTTGGTTTTTGTTTTTGTTTTTGCTATTGAGTTTTATGAGTTCCTTATATATAGGATATTAACCCCTTATCAGATATGAGGTTTGCAAATATTCTCTACCATTACGTAGGCTGCCATTTTGTTTTCTTTATCATTCCTTTTGCTGTACAGAGGTTTTTAGTTTAATATGGTGCCCTTATTTATTTTTACTTTTGTTGCTTGTGCTTTTGTGTCATATCCACAAAATTGTTGCCAAGACCAATGTCAGGGAGCTCTTTCCAGGTTTTCTTTTAGGAGTTTTATGGTTTCAGGTCTTAAGTCATTAATCCATTTCAAGTTAATTTTTGTGAATAGTATATAAGGGTTCAGTTTCATTCTTTGTGAATATCCAGTTTTCCCAGCACCTTTTATTGAAGAGACTATCTTTTCCCAATTGATTATTCTTGGCTCCTTTGTCAAATAGTAACTGATGTTATATGCATGGGTTTAATTCTGAGCTTTCAATTCGGTTCTGTTGGTCAATGTGTCTGTTTTTAGGCCTATACCACACTGTTTTGATTATATAGCTTTATAATATAGTTAGAAATCAAGACTTGTGATGCCTCTGGCTTTCTTCTTCTCAGACTTGCTATGGCTACTCAGGTTCTTTGGTGCTTCCATACAAATTTTAGCATTGTTTTTGCTATTTTTGTAAAAAATGCCATTGGAATATTGATAGAGATTGCATTGAATCTAGAGAATCTAGATCTACTTTGGGTAGTATGAATATTTTAACAATATTAGTTCTTCCAATCCATAAATATAGGATATCTTTCCATTTACTTGTGTCTTCTTCAATTTTTCATCATTGCCTCATAGTTTTCAGTATACAGATCTTTCCACCTGCTTGGTTAAATTTATTCCTATGTATTTTATTTCTGATGCTATTGTAAATTGGATTGCTTTCTTTATTTCTTTTTAGATAATTTATTTCTAGTGCATAGAAATACAAACAATTGGGTATGTTGATTTTGCTTCCTGTAACTTTACTAAAGTCATTTATTAGTTCTAACAACTCTTTAGTGGAGTCTTTAACATCTTCCACACATAACATCATGTCATCTACAAACAGACAATTTTATTTCTTCCTTTCTGATCTGGATTCCTTTTATTTCTTTTCTGTGCCTAATTGCTCTGGCTACGACTTCCATTACTACATTAAATGGAAGTGGTGAGAGTGGGAATCTTGTCTTTTTCCAGATTTCAGAGGAAAAGTTTTCAGTCTTCCACCATTGACTATAATGTTAGCGTTGGGCTTGTCTTCTATGGCCTTTATTATGTTGAGGTAAATTTCTTCTACATCTAATTTGTTGCATTTTTAATCACGGATAAAAGTTGAATTTTATCAAATGCTTTTTCTGCATGTACTAAAATTATGATATGATTTTAATCTTTTATTCTATTAATGCAATATACCACATTTATTGATTGGTATCTGTTGAACCATTCTTGCATCCCAAAGATGAATCTCACTTGATCATGGTATATGATATTTTACTAAGTTCCACAACTTAGCTTTGTAGTATTTTGTTGAGAATTTTTGCAATTATACCTATGAGGGATATTGGCCTATAGTTTTCTTGTCGTGTCCTTATCAAGATTTGGTACTGAGGTAATGCTGGCCTGGTAAAATAAGTTTGAGAGTGTTACCTGTCTTCTATTTTTTGGAAGTTCAAAAAGGATTCGTGTTAGTTCTTATGTAAATGTTTGGTAGAATTCACCAGTGAAATCATCTGGTCCTGGGTTTTTCTGTGTTACAAGGTTTTTGATTACTGATTCAATCTTCTTACTTATTATTGATCTTTTCAGATATTCTACTTATTTCTGATTCAGTCTTGGTAGTTTGCATGTTTCTAGGAATTTATCCATTTCTTCTAGGTTTTCCAATTTGTGGTTGTACAATTATTCATTCTTCATTGTAGTTTCTTATGACCCTTTGTATTTCCGTTGCATCAGTTATAATACCTCCTTTTTCATGTATAATTTTATTAACTTGGGTGTTCTTTTTTCTTGGTTAGTCTAGCTGAAGGTTTGTCAATTTGGTTTATATTTTCAATGAACCAACTCTTAGTTTTGTTCATGTTTTCTACTGTTTTTCTATTCTCAATTTAGCCCATTTCTGCTCTAATGTTTATTATTTCCCACCTTCTGATTACTTTGGGCTTAGTTTGTTCTTCTATTAATAGTTCCTTGAGGAACTAGTTAGGTTGTTTACTGAGGTGTTTCTTTTTTCTTGATGTACTCATTTATTGCCATAAACTCTTATAACTGTTTTTGCTGCATATCATACATTTTGCTAATGTTGTGTTTACATTTTCCTTTGTCTCAAGATATTTTTTATTTCTTTTTTATTTCTTCTTTGACCCATTCATTGCTCAGAAATGTACTTTTAATTTCCACACTTAGGAATTTTCAAATTTTCCTTCTACTATTGATTTCTAATTTCATACTATTGTCATCAGAAAAGATACTCAGTATGATTCAACTCTTCTTAAAGACTTCTTTTGTGGCTTAACATATGATCCATTCTAGAGAATGTTCCATGTACACTTGAGAAGAATGTATATTCTGCTGCTGTTGGATGCAATGTTCTTTATATGTCTGTTAGATCCATTTGATCTACAGTATTGTTCAAATTGCTATTTCCTTATTGATTCTCTATCCATTGTTGAGAGAGGGATATTAAAATTCCCAGCTGTTATTGCATTGTTGTTTATTTCTCCTTTTAATTCTGTTTGTATTTGCTATATGTATTTAGGGGCTCTGATGTTAGTTGCAAAAATATTTACACTTGTCTTATCTTCTTTTTTTTCCAGTCTTTTTTTTTTTAAATCTATACCAATCTACCAAAGCTCCCTCTTCCCAGATTATTTTGAAGCAAATCCCAGATGTTATATATTTCATCCAGAGATCTTTTAACATCTTTTCTCTGAAAAATAAAAACTCTTTTTAAAAATTAAACATAACCACCATACCATCATATTCAAAATTTAGAAATAATCCCTTAAAATCAACTATTTACTAAATGTTCAATACTCTGCATGTTATATAAAAATTTTTATATACTTTCTTTATTCACCTGAGCATCCAAAAGGAGCTATATATTGCAATGGGTTGCTATTTCTTCTAAGTCACTTTTAATGTATGTTTCTCTCTCCTCTGTGCCTTCTTTTTTTAATTTTTTTCCTTATAATTTTCTGTAAAGAAAGTGGGTCTTTGCCCTATAGCATTTCCTAAGGCCTGGTTATTGCTGATTGTATCCCCATGGTGTTACATAACATTTTCTTCTGTGTCATGCATTTTCTGTAAATTGGAAGTTGGATCTAAAGCAGTCGTTCTCAAAAGTAGCCCATGGGAATCATCTGGAGGAGATCTTAAAAATCCTGAAGCCCAAGCAAGTTCCAGACCAACTACATCAAAGACTCTGGAAGTGAAACTGGGACTCTGGGATTCTTTAAAACTTCTCAGATGATCCCAATATGCATATACTTGTTATATATTCTTGATGAATTGACACCTTTCTCATTTTTATAATGACCTTGTTTCTTTTGACCATTTTTGGCTTAAAGTCCATTTTGTCTAAGTAAAGCTATGCCTACTGTCTTTTGATTATCACTTGGTTAAAATATCTCCTTCTAGCCCTTCCCTCTCAGTCTATGTGTGTCCTTAAAACTAAGTGAGTCTCTTGTGAGCAGCATATCACTGTATCTTTTTTTTTTATCCTTTCAGTCATTCTATATCTTAGATTGAAGAATTTAACCCATTTATTTAAAAAAATTTTTAATGTTTATTTTTGAGGAGGGGGCACAGACAGAGAGGGAGACACAGAATCCAAAGCAGGCTCCAGGCAGGCTCTGAGCTGTCAGCACAGAGCTTGACGTGGGGCTCAAACCCATGGAACCACGAGACCATAACCTGAGCCGAAGTCACATGCTTAACCCACTGAGCCACGTAGGTGCCCCTAATCCATTTATCTTAAAAGTAATTATTGGTAGGTAAGGACTTACTATTGAAATTTTGTTAGTTTTTTTCTCTGACTGCTTTGTAGATTCTTTGTTCCTGCTTCCCCTCTTACTGTCTTCCTTTGTGACTTGATGATTTTTTGTGATAGTATGCTTTGACTCTTTTACCATAATCTTTTATGTATCTATTATAGTTTTCTCTCTGTGGTTACCATAATGCTTGCACAAAATCTTTAAAGCATCCTATTTTAAGCTAATAACAACTTAACTTTGATAGCATACAGAAACTACATTTTTACTTTCCCCACCAGCCTCACATTTTAGGTTACTGATGTTATAATGTACATCTTTTTATGTTGTGTATCCAGTAATATATTATTATAGTTATGGTTATTTTTAATATATTTGTTTTTTTAACTTTTAAAGTAGACTTATAAGTAAATTATGCACCACCATTACAATATTAGAAAATCTGACTTTGAATATGTATTTACCATTACCAGTGACTTTTACACATTCACTTGTTTTTATGATGTTAATTAGCAACCTTTTAGTTCAGCCTGAAGAACACCCTTTGGCATTTCTTGTAAGTCAGTCTAATGTGATGAACTCCTTCAGCTTTCATTTCTTAGGGGAAGTCTTTCTCTTCCCTTTATAAAGTATAGCTTTGCCAGGTATTGTATTCCTGGCTGACAGTTTTTTCTTTGAATATTTTAAATGTATCATACCACTCTCTCCTAGACTGCAAAGTTTCTGTTCAGAAATCTGCTTATAGTTGTATGGGGCTTCCCAGGTACATGACGAGTCATTTTTCTCTTGTTGCTGTCAACATACTCCATCTTAAATTTTGACAATTTAATTATAAGGTCTTAGTGTAGCCCTTTTTGGGTTCAACCTATTTGGGGTTGTTTGGACCTCACGAATCTGTATGTCCATTTCTCTCCTCAAGTTTGGTAAGTTTTCAGCCATTATTGCTTTAGAGAGACTTTCTGTCCCTATCGCTTTCCTTTCTCCTTCTGAGATTTCCATTTTACTGTTTGCTTTGATGTCATCCTGTAAGTCAGATAGGCTTTCTTCACTTTTTTTCATTTTCTTTTTCTCCTCTGACTGGATAATTTCAAATGCCCTACCTTTAGTTCACCAACTCTTTCTTCTGCTTAGTCAATTCTGTATTGAAGCTGTCTATTGAATTCTTCAGTTCAGTCATTATATTCTGGTTCTAGGATTTCTGTTTGGATTTCTTATGGTTTCTATTTCTTTGTTAAACTTTTCATTTTGTTCATGCATTGTTTTCCTAATTTTGTTTAACTGTTTGTTCTTATATTTCACTGAATTTCTTTAGAGGGTTATTCTGAATTCCTTGTCAGATAGTTCATTGATACCCATTCCTTTAGGGTCAGTTATTGTTTCCTTTAGTTATGTTTCCCTGATTCTTTGTGATCCTTGATTTCTTGCATTAGTATCTATACATTTGAATAAGTAGCCTCTTCTCTATACTTTACAGGTTCACTTCAGCAGAGAAAGACCTTCAACAGTCAGCTCAGCTTGGACTGAATGGGTCAGCTGGTACAGTCTGTGAGCAGATGGGCTTGCTATCAGGGTCTCTAGTTAAGCGAGGCCACTTCTCATGCTCTGAGGTTGGCTGGCAGGAGGGTGCCACTGGTTGAGCTCTAGGCTTGGGTAGGCTTCCTTGCTGGGCTACATATTAAGCAAGGTAGTTGGGTGGGCTCTCTTATTGGGTGGGGCTGTTGGCTGTGCTTCAGTCAGATGTGGTCACTAGCTGGGCTCTACAATCATCTCTGGTAAGGTGAGGTCACAAGCTATGTTCCATGGCAGGGTGATGCCACTGGTTGAACTCCACAGTCGGGCAGGGCTATGGGCTCAGCTCTACAATTGCTTGTAGATTGTAGATTAGATCTCAGACTGTTCTCTCCAACTGGATGATGCTACTGACTAGACTCTGTGCTCAGGTGGGAATGCAGGCAGAGCTAAATGGTTGGTCAGGTCTCAGGCTGGTTCCTGTGATCAGGCAAGGCCATAGGCTGTACCCTGAAGTTGGGCAGGACAACAGGTTATGCTTCATGATTAGGTAGACTGCTGGCTATGCTCTCTGATCAGGAGAGGCCTCGGCTGTATCCTGCAGTAGGGTGGGTCCAGATAGTGTACTCTGAGGTCTGGCAGGTTCACTGGCTCAGTTCCCTGCTGGCAAGGCCATGGACTTGGTTCAGCAATTGGGTTGGGTTGTAGGCTGGGCTCTGCAGCTGGATAGTAATGTAGGGTTGGCTCCAAGCCTTCCCAGGGTCACTGTTCATGCTCCCTGGTTATGGGAGCAGATCTATACTTACTTACTCCCTGCCTGGGAGCCTCCATCTCTGCATGGCTGTAGGATAGACTCTGTGGCTGCCTGGATTTCCTGATCAGGCAGGAGGCTATACTCAGCAATCGGAACTGCAATGTTGCTTCTCTTCCTGGGGATTAAGGGGCATAGAACAGGCTCAACAGCCAGTAAAGCCTGTTAGCTCGGGACCCAAATCAAGTAGAACTGCCAACAAAGTTCCCTGTCTAGACTGGTTTTGCTCTGCAGATGGACAGAGCCACTGACTGGGATCTTTGCAAGCAGGAATAGGGTTTGCCAAGTTCTGAGCTTTGGCTGCTGTAAGCCCCACCGTCTTCTCCATCTCTATCTTATCCTCAGTGGTTAAGCCCCACAGATTCCCCCAGTGATCTCTGTGAGGTAAGACCCAAGTGGGCTTTCTGGGAAGCATCCCACAATGCTCAGAAGCTGGATGTCCACCTTGGGTTCTATATTTTTCCCCACTGGAGAAACTATAGGCCCTGGGGGGACATCAGTGCAGCACTATGCCAGTGAGAGAAAGACAATACAAAGTGCAGTCACTCCTACTCTCCTAATGTGGTTTTTCTCAATCTTTATGGACATGGGAGGTGCTTCAGCCTTACCCCTGGGTTCTGCAATTTTTACAATGGTGTCTTGTCTATGGATAGTTGCTAGTTGGGTCTTCTTATATGGGGGACTGAGGTTTAAAATGGCCTATTGATTATGTCACTCTGTCTGTATTTAAATAAATGGTATGGTGCTTTAGATCTCACTGTGTTTCTTACTTTTTTATTCAACAGGTTTTTCTTTTCTATGTGTGACACAATATGAATAGTTAGGAAAACAGAAACCAAACTAGGCATTTCAGCAGAGGGAATTTAATATAGAAAAGTGATTACACAGATGTTAGAGGCCTGAAGGAGCAAAAAAGAATAGAAAAATAAAAAGAAATAATAATGACAATAAGCTAGGGAAGCAGAGGAAAAATCAGGGGTTATCAAATCCTGGAAGCTCATGAATCTTAGACTCAGATCTATGAGGGATCTCAAACACACAGCAAAACTCCAGGAGCACTAGCAGAGAACAGCTACTGAGGACACAAGAACTGAACAAGGATTCTGGATACTGAACAGTGCCAGGGACACACCGGAATTCAGGCTAAGCAAGAGTGGAGACTTTGGTGAACACTCTGGCCATTCAGCTAAGGCCATTTCATAAAGGGCCGGGGGGGGGGGGGGATTGAAATAGACCCACCCTAAAAAAGCACTCTAAAAAAGCATAAAACCAAGCCTCATATATGCTGGTAATTTAACTCCTGCTAGAACAAAACTCAAAACTCTTTAAATACCAATAACATAATCCACAGGATGATTCCAAAGTTTCTTACTTGAAAGACTAACAGAAGTAGGAGCACCTAAGTGGCTGAATCGGTTAAGCATCCAACTCTTGGTTCCAGCTCAGGTCACAATCTCACAGTTTTGTGGGTTCAAGCCCTGCATCAGGTTCTGCACTGGCAGCACAGAGCATGCTTGAGATTCTCTCTCACCCTCTCTCTCTGCTCCTCCCCCACTCAACATTGTCTCTGTTTATCTCAAAATGAATAAGTAAACTTAAAAAAAAGAAAGAAAGAAAAACTGACAGAGGTAGAATTTGAACCTAAAGGAGATTTAATGGAATGGCCAACAGCAGAACCTATCCATGACTGTGACCTGAAATTGTACCATTTTATGATGGGCTAAATGTTTTTTAGGAATCAAACCTTTCCTATGCACAAACATATAAAAGAGATTTTAAATTGACAGTTTCCTATCACATTATGGTGTTGATAAACCAAATTATAAAATAAAATAAAAACAAATAAGGCTTTCCCTATTCCCAATATTCAACAAGACCTTACTAGCTTATCCAATAGTAAATACTCAACCCAACTCAAGAGATTTACTTAGCACCTACCTATATGTTTCCAGAGTTATCTAGCTCACTGACATTGGTTTCAAGGAGGGGACATCCAAATAATTATTCTTTTCATGAGTATTTAAGTGCCTCTTAGGTACTAAGTACTAAAGGTAGGCACTGGGAACCCAAAATGAAACAAAAAATACGATTCCTGCTTTTCAAGGTCTCCTACATTACCGAGAGAGGTAGACACACAAACCAAAAGGTACTGCAACATAAGTGCTGTAATACAGAGGCAAGTACTAAGGGGGAAGATAAGAGGGCACATTTAACTTTCCACAGAGAAGAAAAGAATATCAGGATGGCAGAGAAGAGCATAGCTTTAATGTCCAGACAAGAGTGGATCATTTTTTGTATATGTCAAATGAGGATATCTACTTCACAGAGATGCTGTGGGTTTTAAAATTATGTACACCTACAAACACACACATACACACACACACACTCTTCTATCACAGCATCTGGTACACAGTGTATGTTAAATAAATTACCATTACTAGGGTGTGCAAATTATCAATTTATTGGCTCTCCATTCCAAATCCACTCTTCTTTGCCCTGCACTTTGTGATACTGGACTTGGATCCTGCAAAAAGTTCTCCGTCATCAGGTGGCAGAATTTTAAGTTTCATCAATAGAAAGCACTGGAATGACCCCCTGCAAGGCAATGATAACAGTAAGACACTTCTGTTTCAGTTACTGATCCCTTATTATTACTATTCATCACTAGAGCCTGGCATCCACCTAGAAGCGTTCCAACTGGCCATTAGACCACTCTCTCTCTCTACCAGCAGCCATATCCAGCACATAGCCTCCAGCAATGGCAGGCCACTTCCAGAGGCCAGTCCTGGCCAACTCACATCCTCTAAGATAAGACCACTTCTAGAGAACAGTGCTAACCTACACCTCTAACAGGTTTCTTCTCCATCCGAAGGCTGTGTGTACCTATGACAGACACTCTGTCTTCTAAGAAGTTTAAATCTCCCTCTTTTCGTAGTTAACCAGCCTCTACTAGTTAATAATCCTTTATATTAAGTTTACCCTGCTCAAATAATAAGCATGGTTTCTGCTCCTTACTGCAAGTAAGGTCAATATAATTGAAGGGTGGGCTGCTGTGGGACAGGATTGAGAAAGATTAGATTAGGAAAATTTTTTTCAAAATCAGAAGTCAGCCTTCATGCTGTGAATAACAGGGGTCCATGGTGAATTTCAAGCAAGACACATGTCAGATTTGCATTTTACAAAAATCTCCCAGGTGGTAGTATAGAGAATGATAGGGTGAAGGTAAAACTTGGAGGGAGGCAAAGTACTAGAAGAACACTGTGACTAACGTTACTAGAATTCATTAACATTTCCCATTCCCTAGACACACAGGAACATGACATATCACAGGCCATGCC
Source organism: Panthera uncia (assembly GCF_023721935.1). Taxonomy (NCBI): domain Eukaryota; kingdom Metazoa; phylum Chordata; class Mammalia; order Carnivora; family Felidae; genus Panthera; species Panthera uncia. The sequence continues at coordinate 112,544,942 of NC_064816.1, read as the reverse complement.
CTGCAATTTCCTTGGCCATAGGAATGTTTATAAACTGCTGTGAATCACTTGTGAGTAGAAACAGCTAAGAGCTGGTGCTTAATTACCTACACTCCCTTCTGCTGCTGCAAACCCTGAGGCCCCACATTGAAATGGCAGAGTTAGGAGACAGCAGCCCTTGAATGACAAGGTGCAGGGTCCCCTGCAGTACTGGTTTATGGAACATAAGGAGAAACAAGCCACTGAGATTTTAGGCCACTTAGATTTGGTGGTTATGTGTTACTGTGGCATCAACCAGCCTACGCTCTACTCCTTTGACCCTAAGGTATCCACAGACACATTTCTACCCATATTTAAATGTCAATGCAACAATTATATGGCATGCTTCCACCTAAATGATGAAATTATTCTTCATACAAATGAATATCCCATCACTCACTCCCCCACTCCCCAGATGACCCTAACAGTCACTATTTCTATTTTTGGATGATGTTATTTCGTCTCCTAGTTTAGTTACAATGCCATAAAAATATTCTGCATCCTAAATACTACATTGTAAAGTCAACCACCAACATTCTAACTAACATTAAAATATTAAAACATTCTAATATTTAGAAAGGTAAGAAAGAAAACAAATTATGTAGTATGTACAAACATTATACAATAAGTGGTTATCTATCACTGCACAGGAAACCATACCAGGACTTGGTGGTTTTAAAGAACAACTATTTTATTACCTTTTGTGATTCTGTAGGTTGTCTGAGATCATGTAGGCAGTTCTTCCACTGGTCTCACCTGGGGCTTCTCATCTGGTTGCAGTCGGGTGACAGGTGAGACTGGAGTCATCTCTTCAGATAATAGGGACATTATGACAACAGGGTCCCTCTCCCTCTTCACGTAATCTTCCCACAGGGTCCCTCTGGTAAGGTAGTCAGACTTATTTCATGGTGGTTCAGGTCTCTCAAAAGTAAGTGTCCCAAGAGTGAGAAAGTGGAAGCGACCAGTCCTCTTAAAGACTAGGTCTAGGATTGGCAGAGCATACTTCTGCATTCCAGTGGTTAACACGAGTCACAGAGCAGTTCATACAGATGTAGGTGGGAACTACACATAAGCATTAATAGCAGGAGCTGTGGTTCATTAAGGGCCATCTTTAGAGCCTAGTCAACCAGAGGCCAGGAAGAAAATATCCAATATTACTATAGTCCTTATTTCCATAATTCTTGAGGCTAGAAGTGCAATGGGTGCCATCTTTAGAGGAGTCTACCAGAGGCCAGGAATAAAATATCCAGCATTACTAATTTCCATAATTCTTGAGGCTAGAAGTACAAGGGTGTTTGCTTCCCAAGGTAGCACCTACCTCATTGGATCGTAACTGTTTCCTGTTCCATATCCCCAGAGATTGCAGGCACTGGGGCAATCCCTGACACACTCTGGGAAATTAGGGATTATTTACCAAATAAGGACATTTTATAAATATCTGCACCCATGTCATTGCAATGAGTACACAGTTCCTTAGCTACTCAAGGCAAAAAAAAACTCAATTTAATATTAAAGTGTCATTAAACTCATTTGTAATCAGTTTAATTTTAAAGCCAGAAGAATATGTAGTTTTAATTATCATCCTAGTAAGTAGGATACATACATTGGAATCAACGAGGTTTTAAGTTTTACAGTTGTTTTTTAATGTATGTTTTAAAGTCACTGAAAAAGACTTCCCAACCCATCTTCTAGGCAAGGAATAATACTCAAACTTTTTCCATTTAAAAAATACTCATGAAGTATGCCTGGGTGGCTCGGTCAGTTAAGCGTCTGACTCTTAGTTTCAGCTCAGGTCATGATCTTGTGGCTTATGGGTTTGAGCCCCACCTAGGGCTCTGTGCTGACAGTGTGGCAACAGCTTGTGATTCTCTCTCTCTCTCTCTCTCTCTCTCTCTCTCTCTCCCTCTCTCTCTGCCCCTCCCCTACTCGTGCTGTCACTGTCTCTTTCAAAATAAATAAACTTTAAAAAAATATATTAAAAAAAACTTAGATATTCATAAAATCACTATGTCAAAGAGAGATCTACACCCCATGTTCACTGCAGCATTATTTATAATAGCCAGACATGGAAACAACCTAAGTGTCCATCTACAGATGAGTGGATAAAGAAAATGTGGTACACGTGTGCTCACAGAAAAACTATTCAGCCATAAAAAAGAAAGAAATCTTGCATTCCTGACATGTATGGATCTTGAGGGCATTATGCTAAGTAAGACAGAGAAAGATAAATACAGTATGATCTCACTTATATGTGGAATCTAAAAAAAACAAACTCATAGAAAAAGAGATCAGATTTGTGGTTGTCAGAGGCAGGGGGTGAGAGGTAAGGGAATCAAGCGAAGGCGGTCAAAAAGTACAAACTTCCAGTTTATGAAATAAGTACTGGGATATAATGCACAACAGGATGACTATAGTGAACAATGCTGTTTGGTATATTTGAAGTTGCTAAGAGAGCAAATCCCAAAAGATTTCATCGCAAGGGGAAAAATTCTTTTTTGAAACAATATGAGGTGATAGATGCCAATAAATAAAATTTCTGTCACAGCCATTTCATAATATATATATATATGAAGTCATTGTGTTGTACCCCTTAAACTTATACAATCTTATATGTCAATTATATCAGTGAAACTGCGGGGGGTGGATTAAATACCCATATCTGCCAAGAAGTACGAGATCCCTCAAAACTTTATTTGGTTCATTATCAAATATCACTTTAATTAAAAGTCTTTATAGCAGATTTAAAATAAAGGTTATAGAGTATAGCTTACATTATTATATACTTCCTGTATATTATCTCCTTGAAGGCGAAAGGTCTAACTTTAACGGTTTGGAATTTCTGTCAACCCAGACACAGTATTCTATGCATACATTTTTTTCATTCCCAAATTTCATCTTCTCTGCTGGTGGGATTACTAGTGACTCAAAGAATACATTAAGGTAAATGAAGTGGTGACGGAGAGAACAGTATGTCAGGAGAGATAGGTGATCTGACTCCACAGGAAGTGGTGACACACCTAAGAAATCAGTTATTTTGAGCATCCCAAGGCAGGTGCTTACTTTTGGTTGGGGTCACATATACATGATCTGACGGCTGAGGAGCGCGGTCAAGTAGACCCAGTTCTGACATCCTCAAGAACCTTTCAGATGGGGAAGCATTTCCAAAGAGAACACTTGTTTTACAAAGATCTGACAATGAATTTTTTTTTCTTGCCTATAAATTTTATTTGGAGATAACAAAGTTAAAAATAAGTAATGCTATTTTCCTACTCTTTACACCGTTTGACAGAAAATAAAATTTCAAACTCACTAGAACCTGGAGACTCTCACCACATATCCTGGGTCCCATTGTGGCCCTAACTTCCCTGGTCTCACAACCATCCGCATACATACGAGCCCATGGCCTGTGATGCAGCTTCAGCAGATATCCCTGATTAAATCTATTGTGTTCAATTATTACCACCCAGGAAGAATCAAGCCATGAGGAAATGGAACAAAGGTCAAGCACAAGAGAAAGGTGGGATACAGAAATTACTGGAAGGCTGGGCACATGAAATAGGCTAAGTTGACAGGGAATTCAATGGGAAGGAATTTAAAAGGAAATCCTGAAAACCCTAGAGCAGCAAAAAGGCAAAAAAAGATTAGGATGGACTTCCATTGAGAAGTTACTTGGAGGGGGGAGGGGGGATAAAATGTATAAAGGGGAAAGATGAGGGCAAACTTCACCTAATTCACAATTCTGTCTCCAGCAGTATTTACTCTTGCAAGCTTAGTGGAATTGGGGGAGAGGTGCAGAGACTATCAAGTTGACCAAGAATATAAAATCCCGACCTTGCCGACTCCAATGCACCTTTCTTTCTCGCATGTCACCTAACACTCACCTAGAAAGCACAGCACAAAATGAATATCCACTGGCCAGCTGATTAAAAAGCTGTTTTAAGAATCAGAGAACAACTCCCTTCTCAGAGGTAATCTCTCTACCTCCGCATCCTTCTGTGTTCCTACAGGCTCAGTTCTAGCCTCTCTCAAAATGTAAGCTTCCCACATCCCGGTCCTTCGGGGGTAGGGGGTGTCTCAGTCATCACAGAAACTCAGGGCTCTGTAGGTGCGGAACCGTGTTCACATTAGCTTCTGGGGGAAAGGGGATGGAGGTGGGAGGGCAGGGGTTGCGCGTAACTGAGGTCATCAAGGTGGGGCTAGGTCCTTGGGAACTGGATAGTAAGCCGCAGCCAGACCTGCCCGTTTGCCATGTCCGCACCCACCCGAGGAAGAAAGAGCCAAGTGTCCCACAGGGCACAACTCCGGAGCACGCGTGCAGAGTCCAGCGAAGCCACCTTCAAAGCGGCCGCAGCCCCCCATTCCAGCAATAGGAGGCGGAGGGGGAAGATGGGCAGGATGCTCTCGCCTCACCAGGGTGTCCTGCCCTCCATCCCGGCGCTGAGCCCGTCCTCAGCCCAGTCCACACTGGGAATGCTAGGGCCGGAGAAAAACCCTAGGACAAGCAGACCAAGTAGAACTCGATCTTCCACCAGAGGACGCCTGGGGGCGGGGCGAGATGTGGGGGCGGGGCCGAGGGACTGGAGCCCCAGAAGAGCCCCTTTCACCTCTAGACTGGGCCTCTTGTCCTCTCTCTACACTTCCAGTCCCGTTTCGGATTACTACCAGTCGCAAGGCTCCTAGGCTGGCTTCCTGCGAAAACTCTAATAGCCTCCTGCCCCTCCGCAAGAATGCATTACCTAGTGCCACGGTCACGGTTGCCGTCATAGGCACCCTCAACCCCACCCCTGGCCTGCCCGCGGTCCCTCTCTCTCCCCACCCGCAGCTGCCCGTAACCAGCAAACTCCCTGGGCCCGCAGGTGTGGACAACGGCGGGATTCCACGCCCCGCAGAGGCCCACCAGCTCTGGGGAGGGCAGGGGGAGACGTGAGATCCGGGGCCGCCCCCCAGGCTGATGTCCCAGGTGCGTCCGAACCCCTGAGTCACCGCTAGGCAGGACGCTAATGGCCTGGGAGGCCCGCGGTGCTAGCCGGGGCGCCTCCTTGGCTTCCCCGTCCAAGTCCGAGGGAAGGAGCGGGATTCTAACCCTTTGGGGTCCTGCTGCACCACTGCTTCTCCACCTCTCTGCAAAGCTCTTCCCTCATTCCGGATCCCTGAAACCTTTAGAAGCACAGCTGCTGATTCTGCTGTGTGATTCTGCCTGCTTTTAAGAAATATTATGGGGATGGGGTGGGGGGTCAGCTGAGTTTTCTTGAATAGTTATGGTAAACTTTGAGGCAAAAATTTAATCTCAGTCGATGTCCATGGAGGAGTGGCCTTGTATGGTTATGGACCTGTCATTCAGTAGTGTTTAGACTGTCCTTAAGAACCTCTTCCACTTCCACTTTCAATTTCCCTTGAAATTCACTTCCATAGAATTTAAGTTACTATTTATTACTGATGTGATATATGAGGGTCCACAGATGGTTTCTTGGTGAGGAGGGTAACCCCTGATTTCTATGCAATGTTGAGTTGAGCAACTTAGCAGTATAAAGTATGTTTCCTGCCTGCCCTGAGGGAGGGTCAGTGTGATAGTGACCAAGTCAGTTGACTATTGGAACCAACTGTGCCCTTCTTTTCTTTCCAGTCTGTGCCTTTCAAGAAACATGGAGGTAATTCATGGCAGGCCCTACTGTTGCAGAGAGCTTGAAGGAGCTGACCTATTGTCAAACACCTTTTACTCTAATGAATTGCACACTCCATTACAAACAGCTACTCGCCCAACTGCCTCCGAGGACAGGTAAAACAAAAACTAGAGTACGTAAATAATTACAAAGGGCTTTAATATATTAGTTTATTTTTATATGTGAGAAAAAAAAAACACTCAGATAGAGGGCTCTTCTGTTTATCACACCTTAGGGATGGCATAACATGACAATTAACTAAACTGTAGTGTCCACATCTGTTAGGAACTTGATCAAAAGTTGGTGTGCATCTTTACAAGGCAGACATCAATTTCATTCACAACATTCTAAAATTCCAGAATGATCACTTCCTTCATTTGAAAATTAATCTGTTTTGATCAAACTTTTTATTTTATCAGGAGTAGTATAAGAGGTTCCCTATCATCCCCTGACACCATCTGTTCAAAAACACTCCCAGAATCCGTTGTTCAAGGTTGCCATTTAAATCTCTGCTTCACCAAATTTCCTGTAACACACTAATTACAAATTATTATTTAAATTGCATCTAACGTATGTTGATTGATTGCTGTTTATGGACACTGTACCAAATGCTTTGTATACAGCGATTCTTTTAATCCTCACAACACCCCTATGAGATAAGTACTATTATTTTCACCATTTTACATATGAAGCAACAGGTGCAAACAAGTAATTTTCTAAGATCTCAGTGCCAGCTCTCTGTATTGTATTTATTTGAATCATTTTGAGGAAAAAGAAAAAATCTCAAAACACTTCGATGGTTAAAAAAAAAAAGCGCCTGTATGGTTATTTTGTTCAGTTTGGTTTGGTTTTATTTATAATTTCACTTGATCAAATCTCTCGTTTAAGAATTCCTTCTTTAAGAAATCATACAGAAAGCCACCCAGCCTCAGTTTACACTTCCAAAATGGGACATCACTACCACACAGGCAGTCCATCCCAATTTTGAATGCTATTGGTTATCAGATAATTTCTTTCTACTGAGGACATTTTTCCTCCTCAATTTCTACCTGCTGACCCTGGTTCTTCTCTCCATGCAAAATAAGAATAATCTACCTATCATCTCCATGACAGCAGCCCTTCAAGAGTTCGAAGATCTTTTTGGCTCTGTAAGAGTTCTCTTTGCCAGGCTAAATACTGCTGCTCTGCAAACTTAACTCTTCCTTCTTGAATCTGGGCTTTCACCATCTTGATCAGACTTCCATGGATCTAGTCCAGTTTGTAAATATGCTCTTTATATGAAAAAAGAAGCTTTTCTTTTCCTAATTATAAAACTAACACATTCCTCATAAATAATTTAGAAATCCTGGAAATCCACAAAGAAAACAAGTTTTCCATTTTTCTAACAAAAGGAAAAGCTATGAAATTAAAACAAAAGGAAGAAAACCTCTGTACTTCCTTTATCCAGAATAACCACCGTTAACACCATGATATGTGTCTTCTCCATTTTTTTAACTTAAAGATCATATTTAACATATTTTGTAAACTGACATTTTCATTAAATGAAAAGGAATATTTTCGTATTTGTGGGAAAGAGGACTCAGCTCACTTCTACTAAGTCAGTCCTTGCTACACATGCTCTTCTGTTCCCTGATTCCCCAAAATGGCTGTCGGTCCTAAATTCCTACTCAGCTCCAAGAGTCATCAGAATCGGACGGGCTTCCCTTGAGTCAGAGGAAACTCTTAGCAGATTGTTCATGATCTGGGGATAGACAACTGTCCCTGGCTCAAAAACAGCAACATAAAATTTTATATTTGGTCAAAAGGAATCTGAGTAGGAATTTAAGGCTGTCATATCTGACTGAATTCACTAACAGCATGTATATAAGGCTTTTCACTGAAATTTTTATCTCTTCTACCTAAATGGTCCTATGGTTGGTTAGTAATTGGCCCCAAAACCTTTTAAATAGCATGAAATTTAAGAGAAGCATCTTTGAGGGGTGCCTGGATGGCTCAGCTAGTTAAGTATCCGACTCTTAGTTTTTGCTCAGGTCCTAATGTCAGTGAGTCTGAGTTCTGAATTGCGATGACAGTGAAGAGTCTGCTTGGGATTCTCTTTCTCTCTTTCTCTGCCCCTCCCCTGCTCTCTCTCTCTTTCTCTCTCTCAAAATAAATAAACTTAAAAAAAAAAAAAGGAGAGAAGCATCTCTGAGAAAATATTGCTTTTTATTAACTGCCTATAAAATTAAATACAATATATGTTCAGTTACCTGCAAACTACAATAAGGTACTCCTTGAAGCAGTAGGTAGGTAGAACCATGTTCCTGACTCCTAATAACTAAAATTTGCTTTCCCTTTTATTCCATATGAATTCTTTCCTATCATAGTCCCCAAATGGGAAAGCCAGGATGATCATGCATTCTCAGAACCCCCTTTTTTAACCCCCTCTTAAAAAGCAGCTGGACAGCATAAAGTTCCCTTTTTCTTCTGAACTGCTCTGAAAAGTGTCATCATGGTAACATTGGAACCTCTACTCTGTCAATGCTGAGGCTTACTTCTTCAGAGGAAGTTCAGGGTCTATGGCTCCCAGCTCAAACCTCATGGTATCTCAAAGCAAAACACAACAAAAAGCTCCTGGCCTTTAGGGTTTACCCTTCATAATGATAAGGATGAACATGAGTCCTAGCATATGTTAGCTCTCAGCAGTTTAGTTTTCTAAACTTGGATGTACTTAAAGGGATGCCTTTTTAAAATATCATAGTGTATTCTGAACTCCGCAATTTTAACAGCAACACAAAATGACTTCCTCACATCAGTGTACTTTTTCTTTTCAGAATAGGCAGCCTAGCTCCAGTGTTATCCAGCACTGGTATGCAGACAGAACACATCAGAACTACCTGAGCAGCTTTGTAAAAATAGAGAGTCCTGGGCTCTGATGTGAGTCTAGGAAATCTGCATTTTTAGAAGTTTTTCAGCTTACTTGGAGAACCAGTGGGCTAGCAGAAAGCACTGAAAACAGTAAGAAAACCAGGACTATGGCTGTAACTTCCCCACTGACCAAAAGCGAGTTACTCTTCATACTTCGGTCACTTTCTTCACTGGTGTATTTCATAACAAGCATAGTAGTCACTATTATATATACTCTGACTTGATCTCCTTTAAAAATATTAATAAACAGATGGTATTCTTTTATATTTCTTCCACTGAAAATTTAAGAATGGCTGATACTGCTATTTAGAATCATGACAGAGATCTGTCTCCTTTTTCCATTCAGTTGGCATCTCCTTATCTCTAGCAAGTTCTCTAGCTCATTAAGCAAACAAACATCAATTAGAGAAGTGCCTTGAGAATTGCTTAAGATTTCATCATTGGTTCTCATTTTGTTTCTGAATTCATTCCACTGCTTTTAGATTCTTTAACTTTTTTGTTATTGTTACTACTAGTTCTCTGCCAACTAAAAATGAGAAAATGTTTGTTCTGAGCTTCCTTTAATCATTCCTTCCAATAATTACTGGCTAAATTCAGCTCCCCCAAGTAGAATGTAATACTCAAAACTCCACAGTGACTCCAAAGCAAGATGCTGGTTCATCCTTAGGAAACACATCTTTCTCAAAAACAAGTAAACATTTAATTTTATGTGGTCACAGATTGCAGTACTAATCATTTATTATTATTTTCTTTGTTATGGAGACATGTATTATTTAAGCTTTCACATTACTTAATCCTAAAACTTCAATATTTATGTTCCTAGTTCCTTCTATACAATGCTGTCAATATTAAAGCTGAGGGGGGAAATGTGAGACCCTAAAATAAAGGAGAAACAGGACTTATTTTTGCATTTGCCTTCTATTTTAAATGGATTCCTACAACTTACTGGCTTTAGATGGATACCAACCCAAATGATTGATTAACATTTTCTACTGGCTCATCTTCCTAGGACAATGTAATATATGGAGGTCAGATATTGAGAAATTGACTCATCTAATTTAAATATAACTTTTAAAACTTAGATATTAAAGCTTAGGTTGTCATTAATCAAATGTATTTAAATATTTTTCACTTGTCATGTCCTCCAAACCGTGTCTACTGATCATAGCCATAAAGCTGGTGAAAGCCTCAGAGGTCTGAGAGCTGAATACCGCCATCCCTTCGACAGCACCCTAAATCAATGGTCACCTAGATTCTCCTTGACTAGCAAGTGCAGAGATGGGCAAACTTACTCTGTAAAGGGCCAGACAGGAAATACAGGTGGCCATTGAACAGCACAGATTTGAACTGCATGGATTCACTTATTTGCAGATGTTTTTCCAACAAATACAGTATGGTAATATAAATGTATTTTCTTTTCCTTATGATTTTCTTAACACTTTCTCTAGTTCACTTTATTGTAAGAATACAATACATAATACATATAACATACAAAATATATGTGTCCACATGTGAGTACACTATTACAAAATAGTGTAATCAACTGTTTATGTTATCTGTAAGGTTTTTTGGTCAACAGTAGACTTAATAGTTAGGTTTGGGGGAGTCAAAAGTCATACGCTGATTTTCAACCGCATGAGGGGTCAGCACCCCTAATTCCCATGTTATTCAAGGGTCAACTGTACTTTAGGCTTTAAAGTCTCTGTCAAACTACTCAACTCTGCTATGGCCAAAAAAACAGCCATAGACAATAGACAATATATAATGAATGGTTGTGGCTGCATTCCAACAGAATTCTACTGACAAAAACAGGCAGCAGGTTGGATTTGGCCTAAAAGCCATGGTTTGCCAACACCTATCTAGTGACTTTATGAGATAAAGCATTCCATTTATAAAAGACAGTGTTAGTTCTTCATTCCATTCAGCAGATATTTACAGGGGATTACATTAAGCCAAGTGCTATACAGGTACAAAGAAGTTCCACAGTCCATACCCCTCTCTCTGAGCTCCTCTCCTGTGTTTCTAATTGGATCCCGCTGCTCAGACAATACAGTCCAAAGGGCTTACAAGGCCCAGAGGCTCTGGTTCTTGTTTTCCTCTCTTGCTTTATCTCTTACCATAGCTCTTCTCTACTGTGCTTCAAATTCCTGGATTCTGTATTATCTCTACTGATTTGGCCCAAAATTCCACTCCCATTTGCTCAGCCCTTAAGATCTGGATGAGTTCCACTCAAATCTCTATACCTTCTGAAAGTCCAAAGCCTTCCTCAAAACTTTACAAATTCCCAGGGTGGGGTGGAGGTGATCATTACTGACTTTCTGACTTTGGTTTTTCCTTTGGTTCCACTTAATACTGCTTCTGTTCAACAACACTTTGACCCAGACGTGAAACATATTCTTCAGTTTCCTCCAAAGACCTCATCCACACAGAGCATTTGTGAGCCTGGTAAACTTCCCTGATCAGTTATAGGTCAAGAGGAAGAATCACATCACACCATACAACACATAACTTAAAGTCCCTTATTAGCTGTAACCTCTGTATTCTTAAAAGTCCCTGAACTCAGTTGTCACTAGGGTTCCTCACTGACTTTTCACCCAAGTGCAGTGTCCAGTCTCCTAATATCTTGATGGCTTCTCCCTTCATCTCCCTGTACTCCACTTACCTCTCATCTTCCTCTCACAAGAGCAAAACATCAAATCCCTCCCACAGCAGAGCAGCTTAGTCAGTCTTAGGTGGCTTGGTATCATACTGACACCCATACTCATAGAGTCTCTACCTCTGTATCAAGTGGCCTAACAAAATATTTTATCAAACAAAACAGATCCTTTCCTAAGAAGGGTTCTAGAGCCAAGGCTGTCAGAAATTTTCAATTCCATAATCTTTTTAAACTCTTAGCCTTTTGACATGTTATTCCCCCACCTAAATGTCTGACTCATTCTTTAGAACTCATTCCCCCAACAGTCTTTCCTCCAAAAAGGAATCTTGTTGGTCCTGCAAGGTACCTGGGGGTATGCTACCTATCCTGGACCACTCCAAGGTCAGGTGGTGGGCAGATGAAAATTTGGACAGAAGATAATAAGAGAGGTGGTTTACTTATAATTTAGCTCTAATATGAGATAGTAATCTTTTGGAGCTTATTGTAGAGATGCTCTCCTTTAGATTTCTCACCTGACTGATTTCTGTACTGCTCACCCCACAGCATCCTTAAAACAAAAATGAAATTGGAAACAATTGGCACTGCCTTAAGGGCAAAAGTGGCTCCTGTGCTTTTTTACCTCTCTGTAGCCCTATTTTCCCTTTTTTTTAATTTAAATTCCAGATAGTTAACATATAGTGAGTATCGGTTTCAGGAGTAGAATTCAGTGATTCACCACTTACACACAACATCCAGTGCTCATCACAAGTGCCCTCCTTAGTACCCATCACCTCACCTGTCTAGCCCATCCCTCACCCACCTCCCTCCATCAACCCTCAGTTTGTTCGCTATCTTTAAGAGTCTCTCATGGTTTGTTTCCCTCTCTCTTTTCCCCCCTCCCATATGTTCATGTTTCTTAAATTCTACATGAGTGAAATCATATAGTATTTGTCTCTGACTGACTTATTTCACTTAGCATAATATACTCTAGCTCCATCCATATCATTGCAAATGGTAAGATTTCATTCTTTTTGATGGCTGGGTAATATTCCATCATGTGTATATGTATGTATATGTATATATGTATGTATATTTATATATGTATATATATATGTGTGTCTATTTATGTGTATACACACACACACACATACATACATACTACATGTTCTTTATCCATTCATCAGTCAATGGACATTTGGGCTCTCTCCATAGTTTAGCTATTGTTGATAGTGCTACTATAAACATCAGGGTACATGTCCCCCTTCAAATCTATATTTTTGTATCCTCTGGGTAAATACATAGTAGTACAATTGCTGGATCATAGGGTAGTTCTATTTTTGAGGGGCAGGGGCCTCCATACTGTTCTCCAGAATGGCTGCACCAGTTTGTATTCCCACCAACAGTGCAAAAGGGTTCCCCTTTTTCCACATCCTCGCCAACATTTGTTGTTTCCTGAGTTGTTAATTTTAGCTATTCTGACAGGTGTGAGGTGGTATCTCACTGTGGTTTTGATTTGTATTTCCTTGATGATGAGTAATGTTGAGCATCTTTTCATGTGTCTGTTAGCCATCTGGATGTCTTCTTTGGAAAAGTGTCTACTCATGTCTTCTGCCCATTTCTTAACTGAATTATATGTTTTTGGTGTTGCATTTCATAAATTCTTTATAGATTTTGTATACTAACCCTTTATTAGCTATGTCATTTGCAAATATCTTCTCTTGCTCTGCAGGCTGCCTTTTAGTTTTGTTGATTTCCTATTTTCCCTCTTATGGATCTCTGGTATTTCCTATCTTGTTAACAACTAGTCACTTTCAAAAAAGTATTTTTCTTCTTTTCTTTTCAGCATTTTGTTTTGTTTTAGTCTGTCTCCTCCAGGTAAATCAATAAGGTCAGACAGAAATAGATTTTAACTTCTCTAAGAAAATTTAACCCAAAAGTGTAATTGATTCCCTTTTTAAGATCTTCATGTCATTGTCTGCTCTCCAGGAAAACCACCTAGACAATAAATATCTGTAGCCCATCATATATTTGCATTATATATTTGCAAGACACTATGCTTTATCTTGGGGATTTTGTGGTGAGTATGGCAGAGTCCTTGTCTACAGTGACTTGTCCTTTTTGCTGTGCTATGGAAACTGTGATGAATCAGTGTTCTTTGTTCTCTACAACATTATACTGTTCATCTCTTGGCAACAGATTACCAGGTTATTATAAAAGGATAAAGCTTTGAAACAGCTAGGTGAAATACATGCATAGGACAAGCTATGTGGAAAGGTACCCAGAACTTCCACGCTCTGTGAGTGCACTACTCTCCCCACATTGCCATGTATTCATCAACCCAGAAGCTCCCTTCTCAGTACTTTTGGTTGTTTTCAGTGGGAATATATTCCAAATAATCTAGACAGCCATAACTGGAGACTTAAGTCATTAAATCCTTACTAATTAGGAAGCAGATTTTTTGTCACGTATTCTTAAGTGTTTTGTGAGGCCTTCTTCTAGGCAGAAGCTTCCATTCTTGTGTCAATGGCTACAGTCCAGGAAACAAATCCATCTCTCTGGCTTCACTCATGCATGCACTCATTCAAAAGACATCCACTGGATATGTTCTATAAAGCATGGTTACAAGAGTGAACTGGTTAGAGTCCTTGCCCTCCACTTCCTTGTTAAGAACGAGCAGGAAGAGCCATGTGAATTACCAGTTTTTAAGGTCAGAAAACCCTACCAGCCAACTTATGAAATTTCCACATCTCCAGCCCACTGAATGGCACAGTTATAAGGGACGAGAAAACTTTAGCATGCATAACAATCATCTAGAGGGCTTATTAAAACAGATTACAGGGGCTCACCTCCAGAAATTGTGATTCCTAGGTCTGAAGCAGAGCCTGAGAATTTGTATTTCTAGCAAGCTTTTAGGGAGATGCTGATGCTTGGTCCATGGTCCACACTTTGAGAACCACTATGAAAGGAGCTCTAGATAAAGCTTAGGAGCAAATGCTTCTGCTCCTTTGCAGGACTCTCCATTTTTAAAAATCAAAAGATAATCCATAGCCAAAACCATTCAATGGGGAAACAATATTCTTTTCAACAAATGGTGCTGGGACAACTGGATAGCCACATGCAAAAAAAAAAAAAAAAATGAAGCTGTATCTTTATCTCACACCATGTATAAAAATTAACAACAAATGGGGTGCCTGGGTGGCTCAGTCGGTTAAGCGGCCGACTTCGGCTCAGGTCATGATCTCACGGTCCGTGAGTTTGAGCCCAACATCGGGCTCTGTGCTGACAGCTCAGAGCCTGGAGCCCATTTCAGATTCTGTGTCTCCCTCTCTCTCTGACCCTCCCCTGCTCATGCTCTGTCTCTGTCTCAAAAATAAATAAACGTTAAAAAAAAAAAAAAATTAAAAAAAAAAAATTAACAACAAATCAACATGGATCAAAGACCTAAAGATAAGAGTTAAAACATAAAAACTATTAAAAGAAAATAGGGGTAAATCTTCATGATCTTGGATTTGGCAGCATATTCTTAGATATGACACAAAAGCACAAGAAATAAAAGAAAAATCGATAAGCTGGACTTTATGAATATTAAAAACTTTCGTGCCCCAAAGAACACTATCAAGAAAATAAAAAGACAACATATAGAATAGGAGAAAATACTTGTAAGTCATATATCTGAGAAGGGACTTTATCTACGAGTTTTATACCTCAGTAATAAAAAGAAAGCTCAGGGCCCCTGGGTGGCTTAGTCGGTTAAGCATCCAACTTCGGCTCAGGTCATGATCTTGAGGTTTGAGTTCGAGCCCCCATTGCGCTCTGTGCTGACCGCTCGGAGCCTGGAGCTGCTTCAGATTCTGTGTCCCCCTCTCTCTCTGCCCCTCCCCTGCTTGTGCTCTGTGTGTGTCTCTCTCAAAAATAAATAAACGTTAAAAAAAATTAAAAAAAAGAAAAAGAAAGCCCAATTTGAAAATGGCAAAGGACCTGAATAATACACATTTCTCCAAAGAACATACATGAAATGGCCAATAAGCACATGAAAAGATGCTCAACATCATTAGTCATTAGGAAAATGCAAATCCAAACCATAAAGAGATACTACTTCACATGCCCTAGGAGGGCTATACAAGAACCTAGAGATGGACAGAAAGTAGATTAGTAGTTGCTTGGGGCTAGGGTGGGGATGGGCAAGTGTGGAAATAAACAATGGCTAAAGGGCACAAGGTTTCTTTTTGAGGTGATGAAAATGCTGTAAAATTATCGTATGATGGTTGTACATATTTGTGAATATACTAAAAACCATTTAATTGTATACTTTAAATGGATGAATTGTATGGTATGTATATTATATCTCAATAAAAGAAAGAAGTACATGGAGTACAACTACAAATCACCATCATCATCATCATCATCATCATCATCTGTAGGCCCTCAAAAATTTAACCTCATTCCTTCAGCAATTCAAGGATGCCCAAGTAACCAGTGTCTATCATAACGTACCCAACACTGAGAATTCTGTGTTTTAACAATGTAATCTAAAAATAATTTTAAAGCTATAGGAATTTTAGTTGTTTGTCTTAGTGTGTTCGGGCTGCTATAACAAAGTCCTCCCGACTGGGTGGCTTCTTAGAAGCAACATTGATTTCTCACAGTTCTGGTGGCTTGAAGTCCAGGATCACTGCGCCAGCATGGTTGCATTCTGGTAAAAGCCTTCTTCCTGGTTTGTAGCTGGCACCTTTTTGGTGTATCTTCACATGGAGGAAGGGGCTGGCAAGCTCTCTGAGGTCTCTCAAGAGCATGAGTCCCATTCATGAGGGCTCCGCTCTTGACCTAGTCACTGAGTAAAGGGCCCACCTTATACCGTCACACTGGGCATTGGGATTTCAACACATGAATTTGGGGGACACAAAGATTCCGACCATAGCATTCCATAGTATTCCATGCTGAAGTGATTTCAAAAGTATCTCTTTTTTCACAGATATCAGGAATTAAGGGAGTCATTCCAACAATGTAGACTTCCATGGGGTGCTGACAGAGAATATGGTGGGGTAATACCCATTTCACTCCCTGAGGAGCACAGGCCAAAATGTGAACCTCCTCATCTCATGGGCAAAGGACATCAGCATTATGGATTTGGTGGAGAAACCTGGCCAAGGTAAATAAACTTCCTGCTCTTTACATAGAGATCCTTATTTTGCATTTTTCTTTGCTCTTTGTTTCCATTGTGAGTCTTGTTGTTAACTTAAATCTACCTCCAAATTTATTTCTTTTACTATTTATGAAAAGACACAGATGGAAAAACTAATTATATAATTTCTAATTGTGAGATCTGTAAAAAAAAAAAAATCTGTTTATGGATGTCTTTGCTATCCTGAGAGATGTTCAATTATTGTGATCAGAAATTTTGATTAATTCCCTTGCTAATCACATTTTATCTAAACTATATGAGAATATTCCAGAGAGATATTAAATTTAAAATGTTTTTGCTTGAGCAAATAGCTGGCCTCATTTGTATACATGTTGTTGATTTTTGGAACTTTTGATTTCTAATTTGTTCATCAATCTGTAGTCATTAGAATCTACTGGGCATTGTTTTCAAGTAATAAAATATTTCAATAATCACTTGTAACTCTTAAAGTCACTCTTTCGGCGACTTTATTCAAAACATATTAAAACTGAAGAGAAAGCAAAAAAAAAATCTGAGCAGCAAATTAAATGTCACATTAACTATTTACTAAAAATATGAAATTTTAAAAAACTATGAAATTTACTCAAAGCACAATCTATCAAACCTTCCCACAGAGCCTACCTACTCCTGCTTTATCCAACAATCCTGCTTACCTGGCTTACTAACAATCTAGCTAACTAGTTTTTTGTTCTAAAGCAGTTTCAAAAAATACATTAGGAAAGACAAGCTGCAGGCAGAAAGAGAAACAATAATGACATGTGGCAGCTAACGACCTTACTGAATAAAAAGCAGACAAATGAAAAGGCCTCTCAGTCCAATGGGAAAGCTGCAAATACTGACATATTACAGATAGCAAGGACCTCAAGATCATGAATTCATCCAACAGATTTCTTCAAGTCCCCACTCTCATGGAACTTACGTTCTAATATAATATAGAGAGATTTATAATATCGTTGTACAGTAGCCACATTGTTATCCTGGTTTTACAATACATGGAGACCCAGAAGATTCAGTACCTTTCCCTGGATCACACAACTGTGAAGTTGTGGGACAGGGACCGGAGTCCAGATTTACTTGACCCCAAAGACCAAGTTCTTTTCATCTGTCCATTCTGTTCATCATTCACTCCAGCTATTCATTTATTCAGCAGTTTTGAGTATGGCAAGCATTGTTCCAGACTAGGGTTGTATGTATCTCTTTATGGACTCTACGTCTATTGTCCTCAAAATTTACATATTAAAAAAACACACAACAGTCTAAAAGGATCAGAACTGTACTCACAGAATTCAAGAGTGTAAAAGAAGAGCCAAAGACAGGTTTCTTAAGGGAAATCCAGTTTGAAATGAGAGGTTTGTGTCTGGTGCCTCACTGAATGCAGCCCTAGGCCACTGGGAGATAAAGTACTAGTTCCAATTAGAATGCCCATCATCCCTGGCTCAGAAATGCAGGTTGCTGTAATGTATTCTCTTCACAACTATGTTATATGTTATCACTTTGGCATATTTATCTCTTAAAAATATATTTAGGACAAAGTCCTATTTTCTGATACAATGCACATTACTTGGCAAACAACTACAGAATAGGTTTTACTTGTTTCCTAATAGGTAATAACTTCTGTCACAATATTTTCCTTTCTCCCCAAAAAGGGCCTTTTGTTTAATAACAGAATATTTTCCAGCTCTCTGAGGGGTCAAGCCTCATCCCGGTCCATATAAAATCTTGCTCTAACAATCACACCCTACCACCTTCCCTAATGGGGATTTTCAGTGGGGTGCTGTGGTGCCACACATTCACCCCATCCTCATGGGGAACAGGATCACCCTTTTGCCTCACCAACCCTCCACTCATATCACTTTATAAATTGAAAGTACCTGCTTCTTTTTTTTTTAAGTTTATTTATTTATTTTGAGAGAGAGAAAGAGAAAGGGAGGGAAAGGGAAGGGGCAGACAAAGAGGGAGACAGAGCCCCAAGCAGGCTCTGCATTGTCAGCACGGAGTCTGACATGGGGCTCAATCTCACTTTGTGAAATCATGACCTGAGCCGAAATCCAGAGTTGGACACACAACCCACTGAGCCACCCAGGCGCCAAGTACATACTGCTTAGGAAATGTCCAGTGAGAGGTCCTATGGTATGTCGTCTGAGGTTAAGAAGTTAAAAGAACATGGCTTACTAATGGAAATATAATCATATGCATTTATATATGCATGTTCCAATGCAATGTCCCTGTCAACATCAGTATTCCTTCCGGCATTTCATGACATAACCTATATCTAATTAAAACGCTTTTAAAGGAACTTAAACAATATCTACTTAACCAAGCTTCGGAAATTCAAAGTGAAATTGTCATCACCTAACTCAGCATCCATTCGCTTAGAAGAATGAAGTTACAAAGTAATAACAATTTATAGCTTTGTTTTCACTTCCATAAACACTTCTTCTTATAAGTTTGATAAAGTAGCAAAGTTTTTACTTTGTTTAAGAAAAAGGAAATGAATCTTCCTCTAACAACCTGGCAAATGTTAAAAAGCTGTTCGATAGATATACAGTGCTCTGTGAACTAACGAATACTTTGAAACTCTTGCTAACCAGCACCCTTTAATGATGACACAAGTAGTAGTGGTGGTGATAATGCCTGGAGGTTAATGCTTATGAAACAAAATCACAGAATATCCCTCTCCTGTTACCTAACAGAGAAATAAACAGGAAATTCACCAGCGGCCCCCAAATAAGAAAAGAAGAACAACTTTATGCCATTAATTTTAATATTATGTCAAGAAAAGAAAATTCCATGTCATTTATTCCAGTCCATAACTAAATGTTTCTCAAGAGGGCATCTGGAGCAGGACGGTTCTTTGTCCGGTATACTGCAAGATATATATCATCTCTGGCCCTCAACCTGTAAATACCAGTCTCATTCATTGTGACAACCAAAATAAAACCAGCCACACATATTTCCAGACCCCTGGAAGTGCTGCAGGTCCAGAGAGAAGACACACTATTGGTTGAGAGGCATTATACCTAACTCCATCCCTATATTCCAAATGCATACTGAGACGAGTCAACAAAATCCTGATAATTCTCCAATTTGAAGAGAAGATTAAAAGACTGAGCAATCCTAATAGGTAATCCTATTAGAACTGAAGAAAAGCCTCAAGAGTAGAAGCCTCTATTTTAAAAACAACAAGATCTCAGGGCGCCTGGGTGGCTCAGTTGGTTGAGTGTCCGACTTTGGCTCAGGTCATGATCTCACAGTTCATGAGTTTGAGCCCCATGATGGGCTCTGTGCTGACAGCTCAGAGCCTGGAGCCTGCTTCAGATTCTGTGTCTCCCTCTCTCTCTGCCCCTCCCCCACTCATACTCTGTCTCTGTCTCTCAAAAATAAATCAACGTTAAAAAAAAATTTTTTTTTTTAAATAAAAACAACAAGATCTCAAGAGAGATGAAGTTGTGCAGAATATGTGGTCTTCCAGAACACTGTGTTGACCTGAGGGAATGAGTAGAAGCCATGGGTATGGCTCCTTCCCTAAATGAAAGGAATGAGCCTTACAGAGGACATTTAATAGGACCTTAGACAGCAGTACCAAGAGACTCGGATTCCATCTGACACAATCTCAGCACTTAACTCTCTGTCCCCTCCATCCCATCAGGCTAAAGAAATATGGAGAGAATAATATTCAGTCATCAAGCTTGTAGCACAGACAGAAAGGCAAACTTATTTCAGATGACAGGATCAAGAATTCACCCACACTAGATCAGAGCAAATAGCTGCATTTAAACAGAGCTGCTCAATTAAATACATGTAATATGAGAAGAAATGATGAGGCACCAGGAATATAAAATTATATCTATATCTATATCTATATCTATATCTATATCTCACATTAAAAAACTAGTCTGAGAAAAAACATAGCCCAGGAAACAAAAGTAGATTCTCTCTTTTTTTTTTTAAACTACATTCTTTATAAAGGGACTAAATAAGTATGTGAATCTCATAAAAGACAGGATGATTAGAAAATAGAATATTATAAAAGGGAAGACCACAAGGCTTAGGGAAAAAATAAGAAAAACACACAAAAGCACTCACAAATCTAGTAAAAAAAAAGAAGCAGCAAGAAACAGAATGGATGTGACTGAAAATTGATATAATGGCATAAAGACAATAAATCACAGAGAAAGCAGAGAGAAAAGATAAGGATATTAAAGCAATAAAGGAAAAAGTTATGGCTATTAAGAACAAGCATAATTATCGTAAGGAAAACTGATGTCCCAAATGCAGAGGATCTAACAAGTAAAACAAATAATAAGTAAATCTAACAGAAAAAGGTATTCAGAGATACACAAGAAAATTCCCTTGAAATTAAGAACTGAATCTGAAAATCAAAAGCATATACCATATAATGGCAAAAATAGAGTGGAAGTACTGACATTGAGATACAACCTGGTTATTTTAGCGAGAGAGAGAGGAAGAAAGAAAGGGAGAGAGAGAAAATGTGAGTGGGGGAAAAGAGCACAGAGAGAGAGAGAGAGAGAGAGAGAATCCTAAGCAGGCTCCACGCTCAGCATGGAACCCAATGTGGAGCTCTATCCACAACCCTGGGATCATGAGTTGGGCCAAAATCAAGAGTCGGATGCTCAACCACCTGAGTCACCAGGCGCCCCAATATTATTTTATTCATAAAGAAAGAGTTCTCTCAACATTCAAGCAGGAAAAGCAAGGCACCTACAAGAAGGAGAGGAGGCTGGCCTCAAGCATCTACAGCAGCATTCAACTCCAGAAGACCTATCTTCAAAGGTTTGAGTAAAAGTAAACATAACCCAAAGATATTGCATAACAATTGTCAATCAAGCATAAAGACTGCGATACAGGCAGAGTTTAGAGTAATAGCACCTAATGAGCCCTTCTTAAAAAAAAAAAAAATCTGAAAATGAAATTTAACAAACCAAAAAATAAGTCAAAATAAAGAACTCAAGAACAGAGATACTGTGATAAAAGGGTTGATGATGAAGCATGAGATGTCTGGACACTAAATGGTGAGCCCTGAATCCATTCACATGGTTGGGAAAATTATCATCATACAATTAGGTAAATGTTATAAACCTTGGCAAACTACAGATTAACTAAACAACCAAAATGGAGAGATCAGAGAGAGAAAGCAGAAGCGAGTGAAATGGTCTCACGCCTGAGAGTCAAAATTACCTAAGAAATAATAATGACTCCCAACATCCTAAATGTTTCAAAAACATTTTCTTACTTTTACATGAATCTTTTAGAAATTTATGTCTATGTAGTGAAGAAATATACTTATGGTTCAGGAATTCCTACAGTTTTACACTGCCATCTATTAAGTGCTAATTAATTTTTTTAATTTTAATTTTCTTTTAGAAATTGAATGAACATTCATCCTACTCTTGAAACTTTGATTCTGACTACAGCTGTCCATTCCCCCATTCTTATTTCCTTACATCTACTTTTTAAAGAGAGACAGATATCTAGAATCATGTTTTACATGGTAGTATTTATATGTACTTTTTTGTAATTACTTAAACCTTTAAAATGAGAATGATGCCATTTCCATAAAAACAGAAAACAATCTCTTTTTTAAACAACAGCATTAATCAAGTACTTGTACTTGATTAGCCACACATTGTGCTAACTGCTTTATAGACATTATCTCATTTAAATTAAATTACATTTGACTTTTTCACAGTAAAACCACTTTTGTTCTTTTTTAAATTAAATGTTAGTTTCACAAGTTATCCATTTGTGTCAGGAGTTTTAGTTGCAAAAACAGAATCGGTTCTGACTAGTTTAAGAAGAGGATCTACCAGAGGATATTAGGTTAACTCACAAAACTGTGGGAGGGCTAGAGAAATAGGCTAATTGCTAAGCTTCCGGGAATAATATCCAGACTCATTCTGGAGACTCGCCTCCTCAGGAAAGAGCTTATGCTAAAACTGGGCGGCTCTGCTGCTACCTTATTAGCAATATGGATGCCCCTCTTGAAGCCTGTGTTTTTAGGCTACTCACATTCAAATCAAAGTCTGGTTGCAGATATGGATGACTGGCTCGCTGGTTGCTCAAGGGGCTGGAAAGTGGATTCTTCCTGGGCAAGTGGGATATTCAAAATGTGAAAAACTAACAGAATACCGAGAGGGTACTGTAAAGATGTCAGCCACCTGTGCCAGTTGACTGTCACACTAAATAACAGCAGCAAAAACAGTATCATGCTTTCCTATTCAACATGTGGTCCATGCACCAGCAGCATTGAGTACCATCTAGAAAATGATAATGCAAAATCTTGGACCCCACCCCAGATTGACTGAGACAGAATCTGCATTTTAATAAAATCCCTCAGGTAATTCTAACATGCAGAGAAGTTTGAGAACGGCTGCCAATGCAAGACGTTTTCATGAAAATGCACTCACCTCCCCCAACAGGGAAACCCAGAGTCTCATCAGTGCCTGCATCCAGCTCCAAGTCCAAGATCTCTGGGTGACGTTCTCCTCTAGTTCAGTCATAATCTTGCCCTGACAGTTCACAGCTACACACTTAATGAAGTAAACCGTCACCAACACCCTATATAGAATAATAAGGAAATAAGGGAAAAGGGTGAATGAAAAAATAAAATTAGTTAATATATAAATATATTATATATAAATATATTATAAACTTTGTAGTATTATATATTATGATATATAAAACATATAGAAAAATATATTAAGTGTGTGTGTGTATATATATATATAGAATATATATACTATATATATACAATATATATAGAATATATATAGAATATAGAATATATTCTATAGAATATATATAGAATATATATATATATATATAGAATATATAGAGAGAGAATAACATAATTATATACATAGCCAAGTTCACTTGCCCTCAGCAAGCACCTGGGCTGGTACAAGTTCATTACAAGTGGGGTACCCCCCAATGTTGTTCCTGAGAGATCTAAGCAATTAGTGGTTTTACCTGTGTGAGGCTGCTCCAGTATTCCATTAAATTTATGCCACTAGAGGCAATACTAAGAGGTGTCCAAAAGATTCTTTAGGTTCTAAAAATACTTTTGCCCATGACTGCACAGCAACAGTCCTCTTGCCCTTGACATTCAGAATCAATCATCCCAATCTACTTCTTGCCTGTTTTCTCCAATCATAAGGAGCCTCCAATTACCACATCATCAATTCAACTTCCAATTCAGTGGGACCATTGTGTCTTCTCATGGTAGCATTTCTCCCTTGACCTCAAACCCAGCAAAACTCAAAGCGGTTGGGAAGGAAGTAACATTTTTCTCAAGTGTAACAGTAAGTATAATAGTGAGAGGTTCCACTCTGACCCTTTGCTTTTTAGACCATCCGCTCTGGCTATGAGAGACACCACTTCTTGGCCACTGGTTCAGAGCATGTGCCACACTCTTTAGGACAAGCTGCAGCCACAAATGAATCTTCAACAAGCTATTCTACATTCTGTAAATAGGAGACCAGTAAATCCTTTAAATGCAATCATTGCCTTATTTCTTTTGTGATAAATTGAATTCCTTAATCGAAAGTAGTATTTTTTAAGATAGCGTGCAGTGAATAAGGCATTCAGGAAGTCCACTGGTGATGTAACTGGCAGAAGTATATAGAGAAAGAAAGGGAAATCTGTCTTTAGAAGTGTCTACTCCTGTGGGGATAAATCATCTCTTTCACGATGTAATCAACCTCCCATCAGGTGGCTGACTAGTACACCCAGGGAGAGTTTTCTCTATGAAATACTTAGGGTTAGGGGCACCTGGGTAGATCAGTCAATTAAGTGTCTGACTCTTGATTTTGGCTCAGATCATGACCTCACCGTTCATGAGTTCAAGCCCTGCACTGGGCTCTGTGCTGGTAGCACAGAGCCTGCTTGGGATTTTCTCTCTCCCTCTCTCTCTGACCCACCCCTACTTGTACTCTCTCACTTGCTCTCTCTCAAAACAAATAAACAAACATTTGAAATACTTGGGATTAGTAACTTCCACTGGCAAACTCAAATGTTGCCAGGTCAGTTTGATGAGAAGTTCACGTTGTTGAATCTACCTATAACTTCTGTCCTGCCTCCATGGTAATTTAATTTATGAAGCCACCGAGCAAGCACTGTGATGACTGGAGAAAGCCTGACACTCACAGAGTTGGTCACTTTGTTTGCCTAATTACGAAGCACATCCTCAACTGTAGGACTCTCTTGGTTAGGACTCTCGTGGGGTACAAATAACCCTCACTACTCTAGGGCCATTCTCAAAGACTGAGAAAGCAAGCTTTTTAGAACTTTGGGTAGATGAGATAAAAGACGGGTGTTTAAAAGATACCTGGAGCCACAAGCAACAGTTGAGCACTACAATGCATATTAAAACACTATAAGCACAAAGAGCAAAGGCTAATGTAAACCATGAACTTTAGGTGATGATGATGTGTTGATGCAGGTTATCAATGGTAACAAATGTACCACTCTGGTGAGAAATAGTAAAATGGGGAGGCTAAGCCATGTGTGGGGATAAAGGGTATGTGGGAAATCTCTCTACCTTCTCTCAATCTTGCTGTGAACCTAAAACTACTCTCAAAATACAAGTCTTTCTTAAAAAAAAAAATTAAAAAAAAAAGTCAAAGACAAGGTCCAGTCTCCCTTGACCACTGTCCCACCAATTCCAGTTTCCTTCCTAGAAGGAACCATTGCTGTCACTTTGGTGTACCTTCTTTCACACCTTCTGCACATTTATATAATTATACATGTACCCCTTGAAAATATATGTATTATACAGTTTAAGTGTGGAATCGCTGGATGTATAGTATTAGGCAACTCGGTTCTTTTTTCGCTCTCTGCAATCTAAAGACTGTAAACACAGATCGATCTAATTCATTTTAATTTCTCATTGTGTCTACAATACAGATGCATGAGAGATTATTTAGCCATTTTCATATTGTTTCCCTTTTTTTGACATTAACTATATGTAACGAATATCCTTCTTGTACAGTTGTACAGGCCTCCTTGAGCTCATGCACAAATGTTTCTCTAGGGAAAATCCTAAGTGAAAGTTATGAGTCACAATATATGAATACTTTTAATTTTTTTAACGTTTTTTTTTTATTTTTTTATTTTTGAGACAGAGAGAGACAGAGCATGAACGGGGGAGGGGCAGAGAGAGAGGGAGACACAGAATCGGAAGCAGGCTCCAGGCTCTGAGCCATCAGCCCAGAGCCTGACACGGGGCTCGAACTCACGGACTGCGAGATCCTGACCTGAGCTGAAGTCAGACGCTTAACCGACTGAGCCATCCAGGCGCCCTGAATATTTTTAATTTTAGAGATATGGCCCAAATGCTTTATATTTTCATGGTAGTGTGTAAAAGTATCTATTTACCCACACTCCTGGCCAACTGTGTCATATTATCAAACTACATAATTTTTGCCCATCTAGTAAGTATAAAGATTATCTGGTTATCAAAATTCATTTCTCTGGTTGAGTACTTATGTTCATGTTTTCTTATGTATGGTCATTTACATTCCCTTTTCTGTTCTTACTCTTTGCCCATTTGTACTGTCTTTTAGCTATAGGTTCTTACTAATTATATTCTAGATAGTAATCCTTTCTATATCTTTATTGCAAAAATTTCTTCCAACCTTTGTTTTGTTTTGTTTTGTTTTAAAGTAAGCTTCATGCCCAGCATTGAGCCCAATGTCGGGCTTGAACTCACAACCCTAAGAGCAAGACCTGAGCTGAAATCAAGAGTCGGACCCTTAACCAACTGAGCCACCCAGGCACCCCTATTTCAGTTTTATTCCATCCCGTATTCAAAGGTTTTCTTCTGATGTCATAAAATTTCCTTTTGGATTTTGAATTTAAAAGAAAAATCTCATTTAAAATGTTTTCCCCACCACAAAGAAAAAAATACATTCTTACATATTTTAATATTTGTATGTTTTCCCCCAAATATTTAGATTTTTAATCCATCTGAAATTATCTTTATGCATAATATGAAATGGAAATTTACTTTTTTCCAAATGGCTAGTGATTTTTCCTGCATTGTTTACTGAAAAGTAAATCCTTTGCCACTGACTTACAATGTCACCTTTTCATATACTGAATTTCCATAAATACATGGTTGTTAGTCTGTTCGTCTTTTTACTATCTGATAATCACTGTATTAATTTAAAAAGATGTTCTATTTAATCTTTCTTTTCAGAAAACTTCCTATTGAACAATTCTATTATTTGACACAGAACAAAAAAAGTGACATCTATGGAAATGATTCTTTGTAAGTTTGGGGTTTCTTTTCCTCATAATGGACCAAATAGCTTTTTTAAGTGAAAATGTGTTATATGAGAAATAAAAAAGCTCCCAAATGGGAACTTTTAGAAAAACAAAAGTGTTCTTTTATTTTTCCAACAGAGATCATTAATAATAGAAACAAAAACCAAAGAAATAAAAATTTAAAAAATAAACCAAAACCCACTTATAGTTTGTAGCAATTAAACAAAGAAAAAAATACAAAATATGGAATAGTAATTTTCGAAAGAATTCAAACAAGTCATCTGGGTCCATTTCTCTGCCTTTGACCTAGTTAATCTAATAAGAATCTGTTAAATTTCTTAAAAGTTTCATAGGAAATGCCCCAGCGCCCTCAGCAAAATTTTTTGTCAGGATATTATGAGGGGAGAGGATTATCATGACAATTTACAAATAATTTGTAATAAAGTTACTCCCTAAGTCTCCTTTTTGGATAAGGAATATTTTTAATTTACCCTTTGCTTAGAGGAATTACTTTCCAGCATATTAAATTATCTTTCCTCTCTGCAATAGTCTGTTGTATATATTTAAAAAGCATACTTCTTAATTTTCAGATAAAAATAAAATACTGACAACACTGAAGCAACAAGGAAAATATCACTTCTTTACCTTTATTAGAATTGTGAGGAATTTGTGTAGATAAGAAGTCAATATAGAGTTTAGCCACAAGAGGGAGCCAAAAAGACGTGAAATTTGTGGTGGCTACTAGGTCCTATTCATTTATCCCTTTGAGATCAGTACACTTTGAAAAGTAAATGTAGACTGCAGCAGTAAAATAATGGACTGGTTTAGGTCAAGGGCCTGGGTCTCTGAGCATTTTTAATTTTTATTTTATCCTTTCAAACTTGAACTTTTTAAAAAGTTTTCTTTTTTAAAAATTTTTTCAATTTTGAATCCAACTGATTTTAGATATACACTTGTCAATATCATATCTAAATTTGTCACATGAGAAAAATTTTGGATGCTGATTTAACATTTCATATATTATAGCCAATCTAGGAACTCGGAATTCCTTGGATTATTAATATTCATTGCCCCCGCCTTCCCCAAATCAACCATAAATATAACTGGAAGACATGTTTTTTGGTTTTGTTTTTTAGTCCCAAGCCTGCAAACTTGGAGTCCAAATAAAGAAAGACATAAACCTGTTAAAATTCATCTGAATTATGTGTTGATAATACACTGTGGAATCAAAACATAATATAGCTTACGTACCACTTTCTAAAGAAACATAGAAAACTTAACCGGCACACTCCATTTTGTTGACCTCTGCTATCAACAGATAACATTCTATTCACTTTTTTATGCCTGAAATATTTCAGAAATATCTGCATAGGCTGAAAGTAACTGTTGAATCCAATAGAAGTAGGTGACAGGCCTGTAGTGTGGACTTTGTTCCTGGGCTTCAGTATTATTTCTTGGCAGGCAGGGCTCAGGGTAAATAGTAAAGACGTAACTTTCAAATGAACTGATTCAGAAAAGACATGCCTCCAGAAACGTGTTCAGGTTTGTTCCAGCCTTTCTGTCAACGGGGCAACATTTATGATCGTGATAGATCAGCAATCCTGGGCAAAGGGACAAAGCACACACAGTATTTCTATATCTTGTCCCACCAGGCCACACTGAGGTCACTTTAGGTCATGTAATTGCACCACATGCATGGTGGCAGGCTGCCTGCAGCACTTTGGCTACTGCCTGATTATGAGGGTGAATGTCAAAATCAGAGCCGCATTATCATTGGAAGCAGTCAGTCCTGCACCTGCACTGCAAATAGGAAACGCAAAATGGGTGGTGAGTAGGACTGAAGTTAGACTGATCAACAGAACTGAGATATGAGGATATCATCCCTCTGACTGGTCAATATTCAGTGTTCCAGAAAGTCAATCGAGAATGTTATCTTAAAGACACTGTAGTTTGAAATTGGGACACAGCTTTATTTTTAAGCAAATTTCTAATAGGAATGTAAGCTTTGAAAAGTCCTTAATATAAATTAGGATTTGTTTCCTGTTTTTACTCTAGGATGCCCAAACCACCTAATGCAACAGTACAGTAAGTATATACTTAACATTTTCCTTCCATGTTATAGTCAAGTAAAAAATATCGGCAATCCATGTCTCAGTGTGAGTACAAATGTGACTTTTCATGAAAGACTTTAACAAGTGGGAGAAGAGGATGGTATTATATACTCTGCTAATCCTTTCTTAATAAACTTTTTAATTTAGTACAGTTTAAATTTGCAGAATTATTTGAAAAACAGTACAGAGTTCCTATATACCTCATACCCAGTTTCCCTTATTAGCAATATCTTACATTAGTAGGGTGTATTTGTTACAAATTCATGAGCCAAAATTGATGTATTGTTATTAACGAAACTCCATACTTTATTCAGATTTTTAACAAAAATAGCCTTTGTACTATATACATAAAATATTGAATGAAATCTCATACATAGATTCAAGACAGAGTCCATAGCTTTTGAGTTTTAGAGTAAAATGTGTTTTGCTAAATCATTACCAGATATAACTTAATATTATTAACTAGGAAATCGTTTCTAGAATCTGAGGGGGAAGAAAATTCTGCCTCAATCCCAAATGATCAGAATTAAGTGGGCCTCTCCCTGCCTTTGTAACTTCCACCTTTTATCCCTTCTTCACAACGCAAAACCCTGGCCACAGACAAAACCAGAAAGACCCAATAACTATGTATACACGTTTTGCAAATTTACTTCCTATTAGGGGGACCAATCCCCAGGGAAAAAAAAATGTCTTATGAAATTCTTTTGGTTCTGTTTTTGTAATTTAACGTGATCTTGGCCTTTGGAATTTGTATTCTAAATTAAGAAGTCAATCTCTACTTTCTGGTCATGTCTTTGTGATGAACAAGATACAAGATACAATGAAAACCAAATGCCTTTGTCGGGCAGTCCTAGCCAACATCAGATTAGTACTAAATGGGGCCACCCTGCCCTGGCCTCTGGGTGCATGCTAGCATTTAGCCTGTTGAATGATTCTCTGATAAAGAGGAGAGATAAAGCAGTTAGCATAAAGCCAGGAACATAACTGCTTTATTGTTGTAGTTATTGTTGTGGTTAACAACATCTCAAGGCAATGTCCTCTGAGTATAATTCCTGCTCCTGTAGTAGTTACAATGTCTCAGGACCTCCCACATTAACCACTGAGATATTTTCTAGGGACAGTGGACAGACATGACCATTTTATGAAATATTCATACCACATTTCCTTAAACTACATCATCAAGTCTAGGGGAAATGGCATTGAAAGTTCAAAAATTAATCCCACTGATTCGCCATTCCCACCAATTCTTACATCTTATCTCAATCTGACACATACTGGGAAAAATCCAAGAAAATCAAAATTAATCTTATTCCCAGGTAGGTTAATTAGCATAGACTGAGACAATCATTATACTGTATTTACTCAGCCATTCTTTCTAGTATGATTTGTGACTAAATGTCTCTGTTGGACAATATTTGAACCCTGGACTTTCTCATTTCATTCTTTACTGGCCCCAGGGTCTCTATCTTTCTTACCTAGGTCCCCTGCTTTCTGACTACTACACCTGAAAGTGAACGAAGCAAACCCTCAAGGCTCTGAATGTACAAGAACTTCTCTTATAACATGGGCTTTTTACTAGACCTCAGTAAACTCCGTCCTTTCCTGACTTAAGTAGACTGGACATTCTCCCCATGAGGAAAAATGTGTTCCTTCCTATTTTATTCACAGTTTGCTCAAACTATAAATGATCGTTTATTTTCAAGCAAATTTATAAGGGGAAGTTAATTTGAGGGAGATGGTTAACTATAATATCCACTGAATTAGACAATGGAAATGTTTATTTAGAATAAGTGGAAATCACTGTGTTGTATATAAAAGGAAGTATACCCAATATTGCTTCACTGAAAGCAGTTACTAGGCTAGTGTTTTTATGACTCTGAGGTACATCAATGAGTTGGAATTCAGGAATGAATGTCTTGATTCTGTGTTCTAATATCATCACGGAGTTGATGACCTCGTGCCTTGTACCAAGCCATGTAGCCATTGATGTGGTGCTTTTTAAGCAAAATAAATACATCAGAAAAGTTTAGTGATTCACAATAAAATGATGCCATACCCAATGCAAAAATGTGTTCAACTGAGGGAGTTTGTGACAAGGGCAAGAAAACCAAATCTTTCCACAAAAACAGAACGAGCTGGCCTTCATAAATGACTTTTGCTTGAAGTCTAGACTTTTTCTCTTACAAATCAGCCTTAACTTCTTGCGGTATCTATGAGAGATCAGGAACTTGTTAAGAATCTTGGACTGCTAGGTATTTCAGAGAGCCCGTCATGATGCCAAGGCTGCTGAATTCAGTACGGATTTGCATTAGCGGGCCGAGTAAGCAGTAAGGGGCCGGGATCTGGGCCTGGGCCACCGCTGATTGCCAGCTATCAGCTCTCACAAATCTCTGCTAGTTCTTTTAAGAACTCTGCTAGTTCTTCAAATCATAGTAAAATTGTATCCCTGTGGTCTTTTTAACTTGTTGGTTTTTATTTTTCCCATCAGTTTATCAGCTATTTTTGGCTTTTTGATTTCTAAACAGTACTGTGTACATAAACAGGCAGTATATTTTGTTGATTGACTGCTTAAAAGAAACAGATGGCCTAGGTTGAAAGTTCAAGGCAAGATGGTTGGATATCACTTTGCATACTGAAGCTGAATGCCCAGAAATGATTCCATAAAATAAAGCACTGGGATCCTGTTAAAACAAGAGGCAGGAATTGAAAACAACTAGAAAAACTACAGATTTCATGTATCTTCTGCATTAGCTGTGAAAATTATTCACAGATAAAGAATTCAGTTATGGTTTATTTTAAAAAGTAATTTTTATTTCTCTAGCAAAATTAGGAAAATATGTTTCGTGGCACATATTCCACCAGAAGGCTAACTCCAGGAGTATAGGGGCCTTGGCTCACTGTCGTATCCTCAGAAATAGAATAGTACCAGTCACAAAGAAGGATCCCAATAAGTATTTGATGATTAATTTTTTTCAATTGCATTTCTTTCTATTCTGTTTTGTTTGCTCAACTAAATTTCAGAGCAACCTGCTCCCCATATCCGATTGAACACCCCTACCACACACACATCTCACGTGGTGCCATGTTCCCGACCTTTACATCACCTAAGGATCCTTACACTGGCATTAAAGCCCGAAGCCAACGGCCGTTTCCTCCCACTGTGCCAACGAAGGCTTACGATACGACGATTTTGAAAACGAGAGGTAAAATGTGGTTTGGTATCAGAACAGTATTAATTCTTCTCATATTTGAATTTTATTCAATTAATAAAATCAAAGAAAGGAGGGCAAAGGATTCAAGACACAAAAGTGTGACCCATCAGATTAGGAAAGTTGTTCCTAACTGGCTGTGCTTTAGAATCACCGGGAACCCTACCACAAACCAAGTAAATCAGATTTTCCGCAGGTGCTCTTAACTTTTCTTCTTTATACAGCCTTCCATGCTAGAAGCAGAAACCAAACATTGTAGAATTAGTTGTTTTTATTCTACCTGTTTTTTCTATTTTTATTTCCTTCCTGCTTTCTCTTATGGCTTAGCTTTTAAAAATTTTATCCTAGCTCAGGTAATTAGCACAAGGGACAATATTTGGTTCAGAGCATCAGGGTCTAGACATAGGTATAGCAGTTGTGATGAAAGTGAGACAATGTCATTAAAACAAGACTCAGAAAGTAATAGGAACAATTTGTTTAGGTCCTCTTAACACCTTGGGGCATCTTCTTGCAGAAGCAAACCTTGGGGTCTTTCCAGATGTGTTGTATTAGGATGGTAAGCCCATTCACTAGTCATCAAGTCTCTCCCACACTAGATATCTTAAAACAGAGAAGAAGCCTATGGAGAAAGACTGAAAATACTACAGAAGAGGTAACCGAAGGTGACAGAAAAGGTGCATGTTAGGCAGAGAGAAACGTTTGTTGAATGAATTTAGGCTGTGATGTAGGTAAGACCCAAGAAATGTCCTATAATGCAGTGCCACTGTACATAAATATTTGGACCCAAATGTTTGCCATCATTAGTATCAACCTCCGTACCTTACTAGGAGACAGCAGTAATATTTTGAAAGACAGTATAGTGGAGTGTTTAAACATGGACTATGCAGTCAGATGGCATGGGTAGAATTCTAGCTCTGCCACTCTGCCACTTACTCCCCATGGACCATAGAAAAGTTTCTTAACTTCTTTGCCTCCACTTCTCAATCTATAAAATGGGACTATGAGCACCTACTTCATAGATACCAGAGATAAGTGTTAGCAGTTACTACTTTATTACTCTCTACCCATATAATGATTCCAGTATGTGTGCCACATACTGAATTTCTTCATTACCTCTTAGTCCAATCATGGATAAAAGGTAGTGAAATCTGTATCAAATATATAGATATACAGACATCTACATACATATAAATACACTCAACTCTAAATGATACACATACATACATATATACATGTAAATACATGGGAGGTTGGGGTGGGAAGAGCTGTGCAAAAGAACTACAAGATAGGATGCCAAGCAACTGAAATTTGTATGATCTTATTAGGCAAAGTGTTAAAGTTAATTTATTTTTTTCAATCCCTGAATTAGATAATTTCTAAAATTACATGAAGTGCATAGAGTTAACAAGAAATCAGAGAAATGTGTGCAGAATTTATAAAAACACTTTTCAGTGCAGTTGTAGGTAACAGACTAAAGTAAGTTACCACCACCATTACCCACTCTTCCAAGCATCCACCTGTTCTGACCAGTTAGTCACTCTTAGAGGACCTTAAAAAGATGAGTATATTGGGGCGCCTGGGTGGCTCAGTCGGTTAAGCCTCCAACGTCAACTCAGGTCATGATCTTGCAGTTGGTGAGTTCAAGTCCTGTGTTGGGCTCTGTGCTGACAGCTCAGAGCCTGGAAGCCTGTTTCAGATTCTGTGTCTCCCTCTCTCTCTGCCCCTCCCCGCCTCATGCTCTGTCTCTCTCACTCTCAAAAATGAATAAATGTTAAAAAAAATTTTTATCTAGGACCAAAAATGCAAAATTTGTTCTGATATGTAAATATTTTATAGAAATCCACAAGAAAACACTAACATGTTTATCAAACAATAAGCAAAAGACAAGGGATGACAATTTAATTACAAAAGACCGAAAGAAATGTTTTTAAAAAAGAAGCAAGTTCAGGGGTGCCTGGGTGGCTCAGCTGGCTAAGCGTCCGACTTCGGTTCAGATCATGACCTCATAGTTTGTGACTTTGAACCCCGTGTCGGGCTCTGTGCTGACAGCTCAGAGCCTGGAGCCTGTTTCAGATTCTGCATCTCCCTCTCTGCCCTTCTCCCACTCGCACTGTCTCTCCCTCTCTCCCAAAACTAAACATTATTTTTTTTTTTTAAAAGATGAGTATATTGTAATAACCCCTCTAAAAGACCTTTCCAGGGGTGACTGGGTGGCTCAGTTGGTTAAGCATCTGACGTCGGCTCAGGTCATAATCTCACGGCTTGTGGGTTCAAGCCCCGCATCGGACTCTATGCTGACAGCTCAGAGCCTGGAGCCTGCTTCTTATTCTGTATCTCCTTCTCTCTCTGTGCACCCCGCCCCCCATGCTCGCGCGCGTGCTCTCTCTCTCTCAAAAATAAATAAACATTAAAAAAATTTTTTTAAAAGACCTTTCCAAAAACTACTATACTACCACATTAGGTTTTCTACACTTATTTGAACTCTTCTTTAATAGAAAGACATAGAAGAGTGCCTTAGTACCAGATTGCCTGAGTTTGAATTATTCCGCTTACTAGCTGTGTGATCTTAGGCAAATTGCTTATTTTTGTTGTGCCTCAGTTTCCTCATCTGTTAAAGTGGAAGTAATTGTACCTTACAAATAGCAATGTGAGTGTATACATAAAACAGTACACAGTTTTATGTACACAATAAATGTTCAATATATGCCAGGCTTTGTTCTTATTACATATGAGGATAGATGTTCAGAGCATTCTTTTTTTTTTTTTTTTTTTAAGTTTATTTACTTTGAGACAGAGAGAGAAAGAAAGAGACAGAGACAGAAACAGAAACAGAGAGTGAGCTGGGGAGGGGCACAGCAAGAGAGACAGAATCCCAAGCAGGCTCCACACTGCCAGAGTGGAACTCACAAACCTGACCCAAAATCTATAGTCAGACACTTAACCGACTGAGCCACCCAGGCGCCCCAGAGCATTCTTTAATGTGGAACTTCTTACAGGACCAGAGGAGACCATGCTATATCTGATAAAGCTTATCAGACTACCACTAATACCTAAGAAGCTACATTCTTTAAAATGTTCTCTTTCAGTACCTTTTTGGTAAGCAAATACTAATTCTATTTCTTGATATTTAGGCAGGGAAAGCCCAAAACAAGTAGTACAGAAATGTATTTACTAAGCCTTCAGAGACCAAAAGAGGACCCAGGAAAATTTAAACTTAAAAGTTATAACTTACCTAAGAATCCCCTTCGTTAACAAGAAAGGTACATTTCTACTGCCCCCTCATATTGCTGGCAACACTTGGGTTAGAGACTCATTCTTGCTCTGTGTGGCCCACATGCTGCTCATCAAGGGGAGCAAGAATTAAGCAATGCTCTAATACACTAGCTAAAATATGCACCCTCATTCCTCTCTATCTCCTATCATCTTGTTTCTGTTTATTGCACCCCAAAATCCCATTCATAGAAAACTGTTATTGCATATTCAGAATAACAGCACTCTTCCTGAAAATTTCAGGTAACCCTTACAGATATGAACTGCTTGATTTTCCAATGGATTCAAAGAAGAAAGCCTTGAATTGGCCAGGTCAGGGTGTATATTATGATGTAAGTATCTTTTAAATATGTGTTTAAAACAAAGTAAAAATGTTTTTACTCTATACATTTATGAAAACCCAAAAGATGGGCTGTTTTATTTTCTATCTGCTTAAAAAACTTGAGATTTTGACCATGATTCACATTTTTTTGTGTGCGTTTCCTTAGCTGATTTCACATACTTTGGGCAGTAAAGTAACATTTCCACAATTACTAAAAAAAAAAAAAAAAAAAAAAAAATGCTCCCCACTGAAAGAAGGTGGAAGGCTGCATTTCACTCACTGTGTATCCCCCAACCCTATTCTTATAAGTCACAGCGTATTAAGTAACTCCAAATATACATAGGATAAATGAAAAATTCTCAGAAAGGTTTACAATTATTATCCCAACCATTATATTTGTGTAGAATCAAAGATAAAAACAGCAGCCACTGTGTATTGAGAAACTGCTACACAATGACCATTCTGGATACAGTATATCACTTAGCCTTTATAATAACTTAAAACGGTTAGTATCATCATCCCCATTTTATAGATGAGGAAACTGGGTCTCAGAGAGTTTGTGGCTATCTCATAATCATTGAACTCAAGCTTGTCGGACTCCACTCTCTGCTCTTAAGCTCTGTACCACGACTCCACGTAGGCAGGGAGAGAAAATTTTTAATCATGAAGGAAAAGATCCGGACATTTGAAAACTATAATAGCCAACATTCATTGACCAATTAGTTTGTGAGAGGCAGTACCAAGTGTTTTCCATATATTATCTTCTTGCATTTAACAATCTATGAGGTAGGCAAGAAATAACTATGCAAGGCTAGAAACATTTGAATTTTAGTTGGGATAACCATTGTGGCAGGCCAGAGTGTGGTCACTGCGGTGTCACACAGTCATCTACGAAATACACAATTTCCTATTTGTTTTTTGTAAAGTTATACATCAGGAAAGATCCTTACAGAATCATCTATCATACTGGACCTCTTTAATTCTTTCAAGCAAAATCTATATCAGAGTATATGAAGAAATATGAGAAGTCATTCGAGAGACCATTCCGTCAATACACGTTCTTATGGCCAAAGTCTCCAGTTCAGTGGTTTAGTTTCTTCTTTTAATCTCCCTCACTTCCTCCTGCTCATGAAAATGCCGCTGTCCTCATATCTCAGCCCTCTGCAACAATCTTGACTAGCTCTCCTTTACCTAAGGGTAAATTCCAAGGGTTAACTGAGCTCTGAAGACCCTTCAGAGTCTGGCCTTCCTTCCTTCCTGCAGCCTGGCTCAGCTCGCTGGTCCTTGAACAGGTGGATGGCCATCTCCCACTCTTGGAATGCTCTCCTTTCATGGCCTCTCTGCCTATGCAAAACTTGTTCATTCTTCAAGGCTCAGCTCAACTCTGGTTGTTTCTGCTGCAGAGCAGAAAGTGAACCAAATAAGGAGACCTGCATTCTAGTTATTTCTATACCTGCCATTTGTTCTCTTGGTAATATTAGCAATATTATTTCTGTTCTTTGAGTTTACATTAATAAAATATACCTGTATAATTTCACTAAAATCTGTCCAGCAGACTTCACAGGATATGAGGATTATATGAAGGCTATAAAAAGCACTTTGAAAAATGGAAAGTGCTATAATTTATAAGCATTATTACTCACTCCAACAGAAGTGATTTCCCCTCTTCTGAGTTCCTACAATTATTATAACCAATAACTTTTTACATGTATTTTATATCTTATCAACTCAATTACAAGCTCTCTGAAAGTGGAATATTTTATAATATCTATATTCCCCACAGCACTTTGTACGTAAATATTTTTGACTGATTTATCTGACTCTTCATCCAATGATTAATCCAACTTTCTTAATCTCTTCTAATCTTAATTTTCAATCTTTCAGTTATTCTTCTGGTTTATCCCTAACCCTAATCAAGTTTTGTACTTCGCTGGACAGAAAAATAAAATAAAAATAAATTTGATACTGGGCTTGAAGGCAGTTATCTCATGACTCATCCATTTTTCCCCCTTTAGGATAATACCTATTCTTGTCCTCCTTGCGTTTCACCACTTCACTGGGGAGAGTGGCCAAGGGGTCTTCAACTTTATCTGCAATGTTCTATCTCTGTTAAAGGAGAATATTTTGTATAGTATTTACCTTTCCTGTTGTTAGAGCAGTGGTTCTCAACCTTGGCTGCACATTAGAATCACCTGGGGTGTTTTCAGAAATCCCAGTTCCCAGGCTGTACCCCACCCACATTATAATTGATTACATAATTATAATCAGCATTCTCTGAGGGTGGGAGGAGGCAGAGGGACACTAAGAACTTAAGTAATTCCAGGGGTGCCTCGGTGGCTCTGTCGGTTAAGCATCTGACTCTTGGTTTCAGCTCAGGCCATGATCTCCTGGCTTTGTGGGTTCGAGTCCCGCATCGGGCTCTGTGCTGCCAGCACAGAGCCCGCTTAGGATTCTCTGTCTCCCTCTCTCTACCCCTTCCTCACTTGTGTTGTCTCTGTCTCTCTCAAAATAAATAAATAAACTTAAAAAAAATAACTTAACTAATTCCAGAAATATATCTCCTGGTTATAAAAAAGAAAACTTCCAGAAACCATATTTTAGTACTTTCTATCTAAGCTGATAAGACAACATGTATAACATTTCGTAAAGAGTACAAATTTTGGGGTGCCTGGCTGGCTCAACTGGTTGGGTGTCAGCTCAGGCTTGACTTGGTTTCAGCTCAGGCCATGATCTCATGGTTTGTAAGTTCAAGCCCCAATTCATTCCATGCTGTTAGCATGGAGCCTGCTTGGGATTCTCTCTTTCCCTTTCTCTCTCTGCCCCTCCTCTGCTCTGTCTGTCTCTCTCTCAAAAATAAATAAACTTGGGGCGCCTGGGTGGCTCAGTCAGTTGAGCGTCCGACTTCGGCTCAGGTCATGATCTCACGGTCTGTGAGTTCGAGCCCCATATCGAGCTCTGGGCTGATGGCTCAGAGCCTGGAGCCTGCTTCCGATTCTGTGTCTCCCTCTCTCTCTGCCCCTTCCCTGCTCATGCTCTGTCTCTCTCTGTCTCAAAAATAAATAAAGACATTTAAAAAAATTAAAAATAAATAAATAAATAAACTTAAAACAAAAAATTTTTTTAAAAGTATAAATTTTAAAGTGGCTCAGCTCCTGGTTCTAAAAATGTGTCAACTGTAGGGGTGCCTGGGTGGCTCAGTCAGTTAAGCACCCGACTTTGGCTCAGATCATGATCTCACGGTTTCTGAGCTCGAGCCTTGCTTCCGGCTCTGTGCTGACAGCTCAGAGCCTGGAGCCTACTTCAGATCCTGTGTCTCCCTCTCTCTCTACCCCTCCCCTGTTCACGTTCTGTCTCTCTCTCCCTCTCATAAATAAATAAATAAATAAATAAATAAATAATAAACATTTAAAAATAAAATAAAATTTTTAAAAAAGAAAAAGAAAAAATGAAATAATTTATCAATTGTATAACCCTTGATAATATATTTAATTCTTCAATACCCCAGTCACCTCATAGATAGAACAGGAATAATCATAAACTCTACCTCATAGGGTTGTCTTGAGAATGAAATGCATGTAAAAACACTCAGCACCATATTAGCAGAGAGTAAGCTTATAATAAGTGTAACCTTCTGTCAATGTCATTATTCCAATGATTACAAAACTTTGTTGACCTAGAACATTAAGAAATGGGTGGTCTTGGAAAGGGGAATATTCTAAATAAGAGTTTAACCTTTTAAAAATTAAGTTCTGGGCCTTAATTTTAACACTATTTTAAATGTCATTTTGCTTTCATCCTTTTACATTCCATATATATGAAGCCTGTGCCCTCAAGAGTCACAGAAATCTAGGTACCTCTTTCCCACCCACTCCCCAGAGACACCCTACCTTTTTATCTCTTTGGCCTGACCCAGTTTTCCTTTCCTCAAGAGATTTTGTCTCTTCCTCAAATGGCCAAAGATTTTTTGTTCTATTTCTCAAGAGCCAAAGCATCTGGTCTTAGCTTTTGCAATATGAAAATATTCTTTGGGATAATATCTACCTTGTAATCATCTTTTGAGTAAGATAAAATATAATAACCACAGAGGTCAAGTGACATAAACTTCCCTAACTTTGGACTATCTGAAATATTTTAAGGAACAATTTTAAAAGCCTAACCGAGCCTACTATCCATTATTCCTTATCTGTAAATATTTGGAAAGACCTTTGGCTTCTCTTGCAAAGAGGATCCACTTATACCATCCTTACAGAGGAATGTGGTTTCCTTCTTGAACCACCAGCCCTCTTTCTAATCTAAAGTGCCCATCCCCCTCCTAGAGATATATTTCTCATTCCTAGGACAGTTCCATCTCTATATTGAAAACTGGCCAACTCTTCACTTCAAATATCCCTGACTCTTTACACTCTTCCAAAATACCACAGGTTACAATACAATTTCCCATTCCCTATTTTCTTCCTCTGTGCCCTTGCCTGCATTTTAGTAGATCACTGCTGTTACTTAAACTAGATTAAGACACAAGATTAATCCAGCCCCTCAGAACAATATTTGAAAAAAGTCCTTATTTCTAAGCTCGCTTTGCAAATCATTGTAAAGATAAAGAGAACAGAAAGGGTTTTCTTTAGCCCTGAATAAGCAAACCACATATTAGTTAAAGGTTTATAGAGGTGGTTATTGAATACTTGAGACAGTTTTCTAACAAGTGCCTTTTATCATGACTATTCTATATGTGGAAAATGGGGAGCACTCCAACCTCACAGAGTTGCTATAATCAGCATCACCCTTAGGTCCAGGAATTTTAGAAGGCCCCGTGCCTTTAGGGCCCAGCTCTGGCCTTCCTCTGGCTACACCCCTCCCTATGGGACAGGATGTTTATGGGAACAAGACAATCTGTCCATCTAGAGCCCATGCTCCCCAGGCTCCCACCCCAGACTGATGTTACACTGCAGAATTCCCTAAAAAAATGGCTTTGAATGCAGTACTAGGGCCTTCATGAGGTCTCTTCCCCAGGTCCATCCTCCCAGGGGTTGACAGTGCTCCAAGCCAATATCTACCACAGGGCCAAAGCAGTTGCCAAGTGATGGCTGTTTGCTGGAAGTAGAGGTAATAGGTATAATGGAGCTTGAACTTGAGGGCCAGGGTACCCTTATATATAAGGCACTTCACCATTTGGGATGGAATTGGGGGTAGGAAGAAAGCAGCAAGTGATGTTGAGGCCAGGGGCCAGCAGCTAGCTCTTTTTGAACCAGTGTCCCCACTGCAGTCTAATAAGTCTAAATTTGAACTTGGTCTTCCAAGTTGTCATGAAGGTATTTTGTCAAGGTAGGAAAATGGAACATATTTATTTAACAGCTTATTTGCTTGATTTATAAATTAAACTATTTAGGAGCACCTGGGTGGCTCAGTCAGTTAAGTGGCCAACCCTTGATCTTTGCTCAGGTTATGATCTTGAGGTTCATGGGACTGAGCCTTGCATTGGGCTCCATGCTGGCAGCATGGAGCCTGCTTGGGATCCTCTCTCTCCATCTCTCTCTACCCTCCCTCCTACATGCACACATGTATATGCTCACTCTCTCTCTCTCTCTCTCAAAATAAATAAACTTAAAAATAAAATAAAATAAAATAAAGTAAAATGAAATAAAGTAAAATGAAATAAAGTAAAATAAAATAAAATGAAATAAAATAAAAAAGTAAAGTAAAATGAAATAAAGTAAAATTAAATAAAGTAAAATAAAATAAAAGAAAATGAAATAAAATAAAATAAAATAATTTACACTAATGGAATGTAGGGTCTCAATATAGCCCCAGGACCTGCAAACGTTAAGGATAGGCTTTGTTCAGGACAAGTGCATAGTGTTCATGAAAGTTAATTCCATACTTTCTACCACCATCCATACCTCTGCTCTTGCTGTTCCTTTGGCCTCCCTATCTCTGCATGTCCTTCAAGGCCTATTTTCTGTGGTATGACATAACATGGGCTCTTGTCTCCTCCATTCTTCTCTGCTCCCCACTTTACTTTCCTGTTCAGTTAGAATCAATCTCTCCCTCCTCAGAACTTACCAATAATTCTTTCTTGACCTCTTTTATAACAGTTACTTTTCATCTTAGAGTCATTTATGTTCATTCCTTCTCTCCTCTTCTAGCCAATACATCCCTGGATGACTTGTTTCTGGTCCATCCTTGTTCCCTGCCACTACCTTGCATATATAGGTGCTCAGTAAATATTTACTGAGTACGCTCAATCTGAGAAAAAGGTGAATTTCTAAATACCCAAAGAGACCTCAATGAACCTCATTCATTCATTCACTTTTACATACACCTCCTTTTGAAAATACAAAATAAACTCCATTGTAAAGTTATATTGATAGAAGGAAAAATTTTATTTGAATTTAAATGACTTAAACTTCATCAGAAATCCATAAAATATATCAAGTGGTGCCATTTCTGACAAGGAAAGAGAAGTGGGAGACACACAATTTTGGCTGAATTTAGCCAAAGGAGTACCTCAGAACACTTATCTCTAATAAAATTTTACTGGAGGTAGAGTATTCTCAGGGACATTTCTCCAAGGTATGTTATCAGATAGAGTCCCTGCTAAAGCAAAAAACTCATCATTCATGTGATAAAATACTGTGTTTAACTCTAAATATGGTTAAGTTGCAGAATATTAGTGATTAATGAAGAAAAAAATCATATCTGACTTCAGCCTAGAATTTCCTTTATGCTCCTTCTTGCTAAGATAGTGAATCAGCCCTATTCTACTAGATGGCATTAATAAAAATAAACTTTGATGTTCATATTCTAGTTTCCTAAATGTGTTGGAAAGAACAAGCCAGTGTTCTACCCGAAACCTCCTAAAACCTTCGCTCCTAACACTTCTTTAAATTCGTGGGACCCGATTAACTCTCTAAAAGAAGCCAATATACAAAGAAATCTTGAGAGGTCCCACTGGATCACTTCATATGCTCATGATTTTACAGGTATGGGTTTACTTTAATACAAGTAAAAAGAAGAAAATTAGAATATTTGACAAATGCTGTTACCAGCTTGCATCTTCTAATATTTTCCCGTTTCTTAACCTGAATACTAATAGAAATTAGGGTGGGTAGTAAGCTTCTCTTAGCGGGGAACTGGGAGGTAAAACTGTTTTCAATTTATTCATTCTAATTATATTACAAAGGGAAATGGGTAAGTTTTTCTATAAAATGTCATTTAAGAGCCATCCTTCATTTACTCTAACAAAGTAATAAGATGTGATGTTTCCATTAAGGTCTGGGGCCCATGAACCCCCTTGAACTGGATGATTACCATGAAAAGGAGAGAGCAGAGTTAACTGGACAGATAAGATTTGACCCAGAGCCTGTAAGTAATTGCAGTCAACTCGCAGTTACATAGGGGGAAAGTATCCAAGTGTTAGGCCCCTTCTTGCTTTACCCACTTTTTATTTGCTTCATGAGTACTGGTGACCAAGCTAACAAAAGGAAAATTTAACTCATTATAGAAGTTAGTTTTGAATTGATCTGAACTGCTTTAAATACCTTTGCCCACTATTACAAAGAACAAGCGAGGTTTCTTTTCCTATTCCCAGTGCTGGTGTTTTGAGGGTTTGGTTTTGTTGTTTTTTTTTTTAAGTTTATTTATTTTGAGAGAGCGAAAGAGCATGAGAGCGCATGAACAGGGAAGGGACAGAGAGAGAGAAGGAGAGGGAGAGAATC
Organism: Panthera uncia; assembly: GCF_023721935.1. Classification (NCBI taxonomy): domain Eukaryota; kingdom Metazoa; phylum Chordata; class Mammalia; order Carnivora; family Felidae; genus Panthera; species Panthera uncia. The sequence continues at coordinate 112,501,629 of NC_064816.1, read as the reverse complement.
CCAAGCAGGCCTGCAGTGTCAGTGCAACCAATGCAGGCCTCAAACTCATGAACTGTAAGATCATAACCTGAGCCGAAATCAAGAGTTGAGAGGCTTAACCAACTGAGCCATCCAGGCACCCACTGAAATTCTGTTTAAAAAACAGATTTTCTACTATGCTACTGTTGCTAAAATTTACAAAGGAATAGGTTTACAAATGCTTACCCTTTAATGAGATTCTTAATAATTCTATGAATGTTTATATACTTGTATATCTTGTACATTACCACTGCTTTTGAAGAGATAAAGCCTGATATTCACAATTGAGAGTTGGCTAAATTGCAATTGAAAGCCAATAAATTCTCTGCAAATATCAATACAAATTTCTTAATTGATTATGTGAAATGGCCTGAAAGAAATGATCAAGCCCGTTACTGACAGAAATTATAGTCTGTTGGATTACTTATATATACATGAAATAAAATAATTTAACAATAGACATATATGCTATTTTATCTGGGGCCTAGATTTTATCCTCTAAAGCTACACGGTTTTTAAAACAAAATTAGTATTTCCAAAGATATAAACCATAGAATTTAGACTGAACTGAACACATTTATTTTACATTAGCTTTGGTATTTCCCAAGGTGATAAAAAAATCATAACACCTGAAATAGTTATACAGACTGTGCTTTATCATTCATTGAAGGGTTTTTTTTACTTTTCACTTGCAACAAATATTCTCTAAGGCTAGAAAGCACTATACATGTACTCCAACATTGTCAAGTGTGTTCATCAGCTATCCAGATTTCCACAGATTTGACCCTGTAGAGTCCAGCCCTTCAGGAAGCAGCTTTATCATTTTTACAAAGAAATACATGTACAGTTATATAAAGAATGTTTGCCAAGTATATTATATGCAAAATTATTGTGCAAGTAAACCATCAACTAAATTTTTATTAATAATAAGATAAATTATGCCTAAAATAAAGTTTAAAAGTTTTAGGGGTGCCTGGGTGGCTCACTCAGTCGGTTGTTTCCAGCTTGGTTTCAGTTCGGGTCACGATCTCACAGTTCATGGGTTCGATCTTCACATCAGGTTCCAAACTAACAGCACAGAGCCTGTTTGAGATTCCCTCTCCCTGTCTCACTCTCTGTCTCTCTCTCCCCCCATCCACTCTCTGCCCCTCCCCCACTTGTGCATGCATGCATGTTCTCTCTCAAAATAAATAACTTTAAAAAAATAAATGAAAGTAAGTTTTAGTGCCTCTTTCTGGTTTCTGACTAAGACATGAATAACAGACTCTGGGAAGGCATGTTTTAGTGGTAATAAGTGTATGAAGTATTTTGTTACAGAATGAAATAAAGATACTAAAAACTGCTTCTTGCATAAAGGGGTCCTGTCCAAGGAGGATATCATATACCCCACACTTTTTTGTTTATGACAAATTTAACAAAGTATTTTTAAGAGCTGGGGTTTCTTCTAGTATCTACTGAAACCTAACTAGCTAAAGGTTATAACAGATTTGTTAATAATAGATGGAAATTCCTCCAACTCTGATAAATTAGGATCCAAGAAGACACTCCTAACTCAGTTTTGTTTTCTACGTCCAAACTCCAGTTACTGTTTTCTCGCCATTCTCATTTTTATTGCCTCTGCTATCGATTCCATTATCACCATCCATCCATTCTGTTAGTTTTTCTTCAACATACTATCTTAAAAATCTTGACAGTTATGGAACGTTGAAATAATTTTACAACTAACATCCATGCACCCGCCACCTAGATTCTACCATCAGCATTTTGCTATACTTACTTTATCACATAATCTATCCATCTTTCCATCTCTTCAGCCACCCATCAATACACTTTATTATGTTTTATGCATTTGAGAGAAATTGCAGACACTAGGATACTTCATCCTTAAACAATCAGCATGCATATCATTAAACAGAGTTCAATCTGTTGCAGCTTTTCTTTTAAGGCAAAATACACATTCAATGAAATTGCACATATTTTAAGTGCATGTTCACTGAGTTCTGACAAACGCGTACACCTTTGTAACCCAAACACCTATCAATACATTAAATATTACCATCATTCCAGAAAGTTTCCCCATGCCCCTTTCTAATCAACTCCTCCCTCTTATTCCTATACCCCCACTGACATATATCTATTAGTAAACTTGTAAATACACTACTTTTGCAGTTACCAGACATGATTCATAATATCTGTAAAATATCTCAAAAAGCACAGATAGAACAAGCCCCCCGCAGACTGCTGTTTAAGACAGCACATCACTGGTCTCAGCATCACTCAAGATGTTTGTTACAAAAGCAGATTCCCGGAGCACCTGGGTGGCTCAGTCAGTGAAGCATCCGACTCTTGGTTTCGGCTCAGGTCATGATCTCACGGTTCATGAGTTCAAGCCCCACATCCTGCAGTGTGAAGCCTGCTTAGGATACTCTCTCTCCTTTTCTCTCTGCCCCTCACTCTGCTTGTGCTCTCTTGTTCTCTCTCTCTCAATAAATAAATAAACTTAAAAAAAAAAAAAAGCAGATTCCTGAGCTCCACTGCAGAATCACAGTCTCTGAATCACAGTCTCAAGTGGATCAAGCTTAGGAATCTCATTTTCCCCAGCTCCAAAGCTGATTCTGATTCAACCGAGGTTTAAGAACCCTTGCATTGGAAAGCTTTCACTGAGATTTAAATAACCACACATAACCTTCAACATCATCTGTTGGAGATGGCAGAAATTCTGCTCAAGTGATTCTTTTATATCTTTGAACATTTGAAAGCAAAGAGTTCCTACACAGAGGAATTTTTCCATAGCCAAGTGAAAACATCCCCTTTCCCTATCAGCAAAAACCAGTAGAAGAGAAAAACATGTGTTTATTAGGACCCAAATGTCAATGTCTGTAAATAAATAAATAAATAAGCAAACATTGCAATGTGCACTCCTACACCCATTCTACATTTACTCAGTGAAAACAGGTACAAATTTGACCTGCCATTTGTGGTGATACCCTTACAATGCCAGATTTATTAACTGATTTTCTCCTTTTTATCCCACCACTACAGCAAGAAAAATTCCATCCTGTCTTAAAACCTCCAAGACCCCTAGCAGGACGAATTGCTCGACTGATGCAGAACCGACGGCCTCTGGAGGCTGTTGTCCAGCAGAGACCACATTCCTGTCCAGATTGTACCCCTAGAGTTTTGTGTAATTTTCATACCTTTGTACCCAGTTCTACAGAAATGATGGCACTTAGTGATAACACACTGGCAGGTGTCACCCATAAAAAACAGGAAATTGAAGACAAGATTAAGGAAGAACAAAGTTTGCTATCTACCTATGCATCCCCACCTTGTTACCCAACAAGAGATCTGACTAACGTTTGCGACATAAAAATATCTCCAAAAATCACGGATACTAAGAAGATAAAAGATTTGTACTGGAGACAGCTGGCATTAAAACCCCAACCTATACCTTGCTATAGCCCAAACCATTACATTCAGTATGAGCATCTAAAACCTGCCATACGTGACCCGTGTACTATGTGTCAAAACTCTGTTAGCTTTAGTAAGCCTACTATTTTAGAAAGTAAATCAGACTTGGAAGCTTTTGATTTCGAACATTTTTTAAGTAAGCCAGAAGAAAGGCTGACCTTGAACACAGAAAACAATGAGGAGACAAGACCCATTCTGGGTTGGATTCCTAGAGCTGGAGTGGCCAAGCCTCAGACTGACCTGCTAGGGCTTAAGAACTCTTTTTCAAAAACTGGTGCACAAAAACGTTTCCATAAATCAATTCTAGAAGACCATAAAGACCTCAGGGATAAGGAGCATTCAGGGATGAAACACCAATTCTATGGCTATAATTCCTATTATTTCTATAATTGAGATTTTCATCCTTTCCTTCAAAACCCAGCCTCTTGCAAGAAAAGTAAAAATTTAACAGAATTTCTTCCATGTTGTTGGATTCTGTTTTCTAGAAAAGCCATAATGACCTTGTTATGAAGTTTATGTTTTCAGGAATTTTAAGTTAGGATCTAGTCAGAGGAACCCATAAAAAGGGGATGTTCTTACTTCCTGAAAAGTTTAACAATTCGGCAATAAAATATTAGAACCAGAAAATTTTATAGTCTTTAATCTCATTTTCAAATTATACTCCAAGGTAATTTTCCAAAATCATGAAAAACAATGTGTATGACAAAGTTTACATCGTTTTCCAGAAATGAGTATTTCAAATTCATATGCCCAGTAATTGACAGATGTCTATACAAACTATAGTACCTTAATAAAATAAATATGTGAACATTGTCCCCTTTTGTAAATGTTTGTACAAACTAACATCAAATACAAAAGACAAAATTCAAATGCCCAGTGAATTGACAGATGGGCAGCTCTATAAACTACATTACCTTAATAAATTAAATATATGGGCCCTTTTTTTTACGTAAACATGGACAAATTAAGTCAGTAGAAAAAACAAAACCCAAAATGCCTTGCATGCACACATTCAAAGTTGGATGTTTCTTTTCCATTAACCTTCTGATAGAGAAACATAACCAATTTTTTCACGCAGGAAAAAAATGATTTTATTGTGAAGGTCTAGCAGTGGCTTTAATTAGTAACTGGTGAGTTAATTGTGGCATGAAAGGAAGGCATCTTAGTCTACTTGGGCTGCTAAAACAAAACACCATAAACTAGGTGGCTTACAAACAACACTTATTACTCACAGTGCTAGAGGCTAGAAGTCTGAGGTTATATGGCACTGGTAGATTTGGTGAATGGGAAGGGTCTGTTTCTTCCCTGCAGCCATCTTCTCACTATAACCTCACATGGTGTAAGGGGCAGGGGATCTCTCCGGGGCCTCCTTTATGAGGGCACTAATCCCATTCATGAGGGCTGTCTTCATGAACTAATCACCTCCTAAAGGTCCCATCTTCTAATAAACCTTAGGCTTTCAACACATGAAATTTGGGGGGACATAAACATGGACACCATAGCAGATGGCTTGATATCAATTATTCTAAAGCCAAATATCATTTTTGGAAGGTGTCTACCAAGAGGCTAGCTAACCGTCAAATGCAAGCCAACTCTAATGTGCCAACAGGCACATTTTAGACATTGTTTATCATGAAAGTTCATAAGGAATTTCTATGAGTGTTTCGTTGAGATGTCTTTTAATTTTTATATTTCATGATCATGTCATTTTATTACACCTCCTTTCAAACTATTCTGGACTAGGGGTGCCTGGGTGGGTCATTTGGTTAAATGTCTGACTCTTTTTTTTTTTTTTTACTGTTTATTTGAGAGAAAGAGAGAGCGTGCACGCATGCAAGTGTGCACAAGCAGGGGAGGGAAAGAGGGAGAGGGAGAGAAAGAATCCCAAGCAGGCTCCACACTCAGCACTGAGCATGGAGCCCAACTCTGGGCTCAATCCCATGACTGTGAGATCATGACCTGAGCTGAAATCAAGAGTCAGACGCCCAACTGACTGAGCCACCCAGGTACCCCTGAACAATGTTCCTTTATATTCAACCACATATTTATCTATTTTGTTGCTCTTTATTTTTTCTCTTCATCTTTGATCTCTTAATCTGTAATCATTCTCCTTTTGTATAAAGAACACCCTTTAGAATTTCCTTCATTGTGGATATGCTGGTGACAAACTCAGTTTTTGTTTGAAATGTCTTTCTTTCCTAAGAGATATTTTTATTTTGCCAGATGAAGAATTTGATTTGACAGCTACTTTCTTCCAGTATATTGAAGATATCCATATACAGTTCCCTGACTTCCACTGTAGCTGTAGAGAACTCAGTGGTCAGTCTAAGAGTTCTTAGAATGTCAGTGTTTTTCTCATTTTGCTTTTACACTGTTATTGTATTTTTTTTCTTTTTACTGTATTAGGAATCACTGGAATTCTTGAACTATGGATTGATATCTTTCACTCAAATATAGTTTCTACCCCATTTTCTCTTCTCTCCTTCTGGGACTCCACTTAAAAGTACATTATACAGGGGCACCTGGGTGGCTCAGTCAGTTAAGCGTCTGACTTCAGCTCAGGTCATGGTTCATGGGTTCAAGCCCCGTGTTTGGCTCTGTGCTGACAGCTCAAAGCCTGGAGCCTGCTTCAGATTCTGTGTCTCCCTCTCTGTCTGCCACTTCCCTGCTCCTGTTCTATCTCACTATCAAAATAAATAAATATTAAAATTCTTTTTAAACAGTACATTATACGTTATCTTGGTATCTTCTTCATTTTGATTATTTTTCAGTTCTAAAGTTTCTATTTGACAGTTTGTTCAAATCTGCCATTTTATTTTATATATATACTTTCCAGTTCCCTTCTAAAATATTCAAGCCTGGCTTTTATGTTTAGAACACAAATATTTTACAGTCTGATAATTTTAAAATCTGGAATCCCTACGACCTTGTTCTTGCTTCTGCTAGTTCTCACTCATATCATGGAGTTAAAAATTATCTTTCTTTCTTTGCTGAACACTTTAAAAACTTTATTTGTAAGGGTGCCTGGGTGGCTCAGCCAGTTAAGCTTCTGACTCTTGGTTTCAGCTCAGGTCATGATCTCACAGTTTGTACATTCAAGCCCCACATCAGCCTCTGGAGAGCCTGCTTGGGATTCTCTCTCTGCCCTCTCCTCTCTCTCTCCCTCCCCTCCCTCTCTCTCAAAAATAAACATACATTAAAAATAAATAATTTGAGATTTAGGGTGACATTATAATCTTCCTGAATTTTCATTTGGTTCTGCCAGGTGCCTGAAGGCAACAGAATTCCTTATTCCAAGTTCAAAATTTGAGGTATCCTTGGCCAACCACTAAAGTCAGGCTGCAGACCTTGTAGGATCAGTGTTTCTTCCAGTTCACCTTCATTTCCAGGCTGCAGGCATTTCAAATGCTGACCTACAGCTAGGGTTGTTTACAAGGGACCAGGCTCGACAACTCTGCAAGCCCTGAATTGATACTGTAGATATCAATTTTTTTTTTTTTTTTTGAGAGAGAGAGAGAGTGCACACAGGAGCAGGGGAGGGGCAGAGGGAAAGGGAAATAGAGAACCTTAAGCAGGCTCTATGCCCAGTACATAGCCCTACACAGGGCTCCATCTCACAACTGTGAGATCATGACCTAAGCCAAAACCAAGAGTTGGACACTTAACCAACGGAGCCACCCAGATGCCCCAAGACACATACATTTTCTATATACAGATACAGATAGCGATATATCTAACGACTAATAGTATGTCCAATGATCCCTGCAGCCTAGTATTTACACCCTTTTGAAGGCTCCTTTTACATTGTACCACAATCAATGACCAATAAAACAAGTATGTCACTTCTAAGATTTACAAAAGGTTATAAAGGACTGGCATCTACCTTAGCTTCTCTATCTCAGTTTCTGGGAAGCAAGTTTCCATGGGGTAAGCGGTCCCATCCATAGGCCTCTAACCAAGAGCCAACAAGGATCTGAGGTCTGACAACCATATGAAATGAATTGGAATTGAATTCTCCAGCCCTATTTGAGCCCTCAGATAACTGTATCTCTGTTCAACAGTGTGACTACAAATTCAAATTCTGAGCCATAGCCAAAACCCAAATAAGCTGCTTCCAGAGAAGCTGTAAGATAATAAATGTTTTGCTTATCATATTGTATGTAGTTTATTTCAATGACTATTATTTTTACTTATACAAATCAGCTTTGGCTCTTTTTAAAATCGGCCTGGTTGTTTTGGATAGTCTCTTATTCATTGCAAATGCTTTTGTTCCCTGCTTTTGTCTAAATATTTTAAATGTCATTTCATATTACACATTGTAAAGGTAAATAAAAATTATTTTCTGTTTTTAAAAGAAAATAAGACCATTTCTCTTCTTTCCCCCTTCTAGGAGTGTTTCCTATGAAAATCTAAAGGGCCAGAGTCCTCATTCTAGCCTTTAAGAGTATAAAAGAGTCTCTCAGAGGTCTGGGTTTTATGCTTTTTGGTAGGTAAACATGAAGGGAGGTAGAGTGTCACCTTAAAGCTTAATGTAACTTTGTTTCTCAGGAAAATAAGTTTTATTATTCTTTTGGATGAGGACAACTAATTAAACAAACGGCTACCCCAATTCCTGAGTGAACTTAAGGTAAAAGAATGTGAAAAAAAACCCTCAACCAAGAAGGATCTAATCATAAACTGTGATAAGATCTCCTATGGAAAAAGGGTCACCATTAATACAAATAATAAGCAATAATTGTGCGCCCAAAGGGAAATAGGCTACTATTGATCCTAAAGCCTCATGTTCTATGCTAGCTAAAAACAGCATGGTATAAAAGGATTATAATTAATTTAGCTTAATTGTGTGAGATTTTATTCTGATTTGGTAGTTTCTTGTGGACTACATACGTACAACCACTTTATTGTGCTTACTCAACAGTGAACGAGTTTTCTTTCCTCATACGGTGATGTGAGGAGATATCTTTCTCAGTAAGATTTTTACTTCCCCAGTGACATCTAATAGTTCCAACACCTATGGTCATCTGTGGTGTAACTTTGCTCTTTGTTGTTTTTTCATAATGATCTCATGCTTGGCACTTCTTAAGAGTACGGAATCCTGAGGGCCTGGGTTAAAATATTCCTCTGCAGATTTATGTTTTCTTCTGTGAGACACCAGAACATACTGCTCATCCACGACTACTGTATTAATTTTTCAGCGAGAGTTTCTCAGACCATGCAGGTAGGGTAAAATCAAACCTGCATGAGGGCTGACCCATGGTTATGAATGCACAGAGGATACCTCTTCTTCTCACTCAGTACTTAAGGCCAAGCCGGACAAGACTAACCTGGTTCTTCCCTTTTCCAGGGAGATTGTATTTTATCCTTTAGGTTCAAGTGTTTCAGCATTATGCAGGGGTCTCAGCCAACCTTACCTCTCCATCCCCCCTACTGTCACCTTTTATGAGCTTTATTCTCATTCTGCTGAGCTGCTCCTAAAGCCTAAAGCTCTTTTACTTCAGCAAAAGTCCCTCAGGTGGTCCTAAAGTGAGCTTAAGCTTATCACATTCCTTTTCAGTGCTTGTTCCCCACCTCAGCCCTGCCTCCAACCAGGAGATTTCCCTTTCTTTCTTGCGACCTCGTATATGTTTTGATTTGGAGGAGGGTGGTATCTTATTAGATCTTTTTCATCAGGAGGGATTTTAAAAGTATGCCATCCATTCTATTGCTGGAAGGAAAAAGCTACGGCATTTGCTTTGTAATAGTTATGCTCCTTACCAGCCACTATCCTACGGGATAAGAGGAAGATAGACTGAACAGATATAACATATGAATATAACAGAGAACAAGTGCAAAATATTGTCGTTCCCAACTAATTCTCTCAGTTATCCTGAGTTAACTGTAAATACTATGAGTCTCTTCCAAACCTAAATACATAAATATTATAACACATAATTTACGGTATCTGCTTTACTACAGCAATGTGCCAAGTGTTTACTTTTGTTCTTTCTTTTTCATCTTCCCATTACATTCAAAAACAAGGCTCTTTATCTACAATGTCTTTAATTAAAAGTACTAAGAACTTTGCTTTCCATTCTCCCCTTCATAGGAATAAATTTTAAATGACATCAATTCATTTAGCCAACTGATTTAATGCTACATCTATATGATCTGCGGTAATAGCACAATATTCTCCATGAGTCAACTCTTCTACAAACAAAGACTAATAACTTCTGATGCCATGAACAAAACAGATTTTGATAGGACTATACCTATTTAAGGACCACACATTCCTTGGAGGAATATGGGTGACGCTATCAGTACTTGGCTTCAAAAGAACAGGTGTTCGAAATTTGCAAGGTGTTGTTAAGTTTGGTCTTTTAAAAACTTGGTTAGCCATGGGGTGCCTGGCTGGCTCAACTGGTAGAGCATGCAGCTCTTGATTTCAAGGTTGTGAGTTCAAGCCCCATATTGGGTGTAGACATTACTTAATAATAAAATCTTTAAAAAAAAGATTATTTAAAATAAGTAAATAAATACTTGGTTAGCCAAATGACCCTACTTCAGGAGTAAACCTAAATAATCACTATCTTGGTCCCATCCAAAAGCCACAAATGATCTTGAGTAAGTGTGATTTCTGCTGGTTCACAGCACACTTCTGGAGCAGTAGTGTGTGCAATTAGAGAGAGGGGGAACTGGCAGTCAGGACACAGAAAATAAAAAAAAATCCAGTTCTACAGGGAGATGCGTGCTCTGGAGCAGAAATCACAGTATCAGTGGTTTGGAAGGAGTGTAAGGTAATCTAGTATCTATTGCTTAAATTGGGAGCAGGAAGAAGATTGCTGGAATGTAAGCTCCACCAGAGAGTCCTCAACGATTTACTCCAGGTACAGAATATGCACTCAACAAACACATGACTGAATGAATATGGCAGTGCTAGAATATGAAAGTTGGAAAAAATCATTCAGAACTCGGGGGCTAAATTAGAGGGCCACGGGAGTCCAGAAGAAATTTCCCAGTGATATAATTGAGCATGACAGGAAGGGGAGCTAGTTCGAAAGGAAAAGTATGATAACTGGAAACTGGGTTATCAAACCTGCATTTCTAATGTGACTCCAGCCCCGTATCTTATTTGAACATGACATTCAACCCTAGGTTAAATGAGATGCAAATCCGCCGTAGATTTCCAAGAATTCTCTAACCATGTAAAAACTGTTACTTCCTAATGTTGCCTGAACATCCTCCTTATTCTGCACATGGACGCGAGGGAGAGACGGGTGTTGGCAGAGAGCAAACAGGCAGGTGAGGGGCCAAAGCTACAATCTAGTTTTTGCCGCAGCTGCTGCTGCACCTGCCCCATTCCTCAGTCTTGGGGCATCCATCAAGGGGATATCTGAAAGATGACTCAAAGTATCGGAATGGAGGCGAAACAAGAACACGTCAGGAGCTCGGGTCCAACTCTCGTAACTCCGGTTCCAGGGTATTCTTTGTGGGTGCGGCTGGCGCCAGCCGTGGAACCACGACAGACGCTGGGTAAAGGTCGCCAGCTGAAAAGATGGTAGCCAGGAGACCTCTACGTACAACAGATTTGGGGCGTTCCCCTCTGGGCAGGCAAAACGCCCCCTCAAGGCGCATTACGTCAACGAGCACAAGAGCAGTTACCTTAGCAGGATAACGCCCTCAGTCCACCACGCGACTCCGCTCCACCCTCCCCGGGGCACCCGCAGGCACACACAGGCCGAACGGTGACGTCAGCCCTTCCTGGCACCGCCTCGATGTCGTACTTCCAGTGGCCTGTCGTAATTGCCGGCAAGAGAGGCCTCGAGCAGAAGGGCACGCTCGCGGTACACCTTACCCTGCTAGCCGGCATACGCGCAGGTCGTTGGCGCAGGCCCCGGAGACCGAAGCCAATGAGGCGCGGTGACATCACTGCGTATCAGGCGGCGCAGCCGCACTCGGGCCGCGAGGGGGCAGAGCGAGTTCGGTTGCACCAACACCGGTACTTAGGCGCGGACTGGCGTGTCCTTGGACTGAGAGAGCTGGACGTCCGGCTTGAGAGCGGGCACCTTCTTTTCGCGCGCAACCAAAGAGCGGTGAGCGCAAAGCGGGGAGGCCGAAGCGGGCGGGAAGCGCAGCTGTAGGAGCACGCAATTGCGTTGGTAGGTATGCGGGCGGGGCCGAGGTCAGTGCCCGGGTTCTGCGAGTGGGGCCCACGCGGGGTCAGTAGGCCCAGAAGTGAAGACCCCGGACTTTGGCCAGCCAGACCCCGGTGGGCTACGGCTTGAAATGGGGTGGAATCCCAACTAAGTGAGGGAATGGGTCAGTCAGGACTCTGAAAGCCCAAGGCGACTTGGTTGCGGACCCCAGCTCTCGTAGTCGGGGCTGAGGGTTGTAGACGCGACCGACGGGACTTCCCGGGATGAGGGCGGGACGGTGCGCAACGCCTCACGTTCTTCATGGAGAGGAAAAAACTGCTCCTCCAAAAAGGGGTCATTTTTCTTCTTGGTTACCTGTCGCTTCTCCCCTTAACCTGCCTAAGCATCTCGGGAAGTTAAGTTTCATCAGTCTCCTTGAAACCTGCCTGATTGGGTGACCTCGTGGTCGCTTCCAGAGATCCCAGAGCGGGGTTCCTTGCGAGACCTCAGCCCCCTGCTGCCCTCCCACTCACAACAGCAAGACAGTTTATAGTGACCTGAGCAGGCCGAATCAACCATGATTTCTATTTTTTTTAAATATATTTTGATCTCTCCTGAGACGTGGCTTCAAACTGTAGTATGAATAAATAACTAGGCTTTCTTAAAAGTTGCAATTTCGGTAGTTTGGGTTTAATGTAATCATGGTTTTCAACGTATTCAGATTTGTGACTTTTTGTGACCTTGACCTCAACTTTTGAAATGGTTTTGAACTAGGTTCCCTCTTTGCTTACTTGGGTTTTAATTCTGTCACTTAGACACACATAGATGTGTTTTTAAGGAAGTTCTCCTTCCCTGTTTTTGGTACTAAAGAGTCTGTTGCAAGTGTACCAGTAAGTAAAATGGGATTTACCCTGGTGCTCAATATCCTATCATAGGTTCAGATTCGCAGTGGATGAGTAAGTGTCCAGAGTGATCACTGATTTCCATGGGACTTTTACTTGAAGGAAGTAAGTAATTGAGTCTTTCGTTTTTAGATTTAAAAATGGGTGATGTTGAGAAGGGCAAGAAGATTTTTGTTCAGAAGTGTGCCCAGTGCCATACTGTGGAAAAGGGAGGCAAGCACAAGACTGGGCCAAATCTCCACGGTTTATTTGGGCGAAAGACAGGCCAAGCCCCTGGGTTTTCTTACACGGATGCCAACAAGAACAAAGGTAAGGCGGGACAGTTGTAAAATTACAGAAGCACAAATTGCATGAATATAACCAACGGTAAGACCTTCATCAGGAGTGTAAAATACTTAACATACATTCCTCCTTGTTTAGGCATCACCTGGGGAGAGGAGACACTGATGGAGTATTTGGAGAATCCCAAGAAGTACATCCCTGGAACAAAAATGATCTTCGCTGGCATTAAGAAGGCAGGGGAAAGAGCAGACTTGATAGCTTATCTCAAAAAAGCTACTAAGGAGTAATAGTTGGCTGTTGCCTTATTTATTACAAAACAAAAATGTCTCATGACTTTTTTTATGTGTACCATATTTAAATTGATCACATACACCAGAATTCAGATCATGAATGGCTGATAGAATATTTCTTTTGGACAGTCCTGATTTAAATAAGATTGGCTTGTGGTTAAATGAATATGATTCACTTTTTGACCTTTGATAGTAATTCTGGTTCAGCAAGTGCTGTCACTGTTTTCCCCTTTGAATATGATTGGAATTGATTAGATTGTTGAGCTTTTCACAGAGATGGTAAATGCCATCTCTGAACTTACAGGAGATTGGTTTTATATTTAGATTTATATAACTGTTAATATATTTAAATACTGAGGAAATCCCTTCACTGTATCAGAACAGCAAGACTCAGCTGTGTTTCAAAAGTTGTGTTAGCCTGTTAAAGGCAAGGGCTGAAGATAAGCTGGCAATGTCCACTTTATCTTTTTAGTCTTAACTATGCCAATTTAATTAAAATTCCCTGCATTTAAAATGTTGCCTTTTACTTAATGAAAGGCATTTTAGTGTGGTTTATGTATAATATTAAATAAACAATAGTAACACTTCTCACATTTTATAGATGATCTGTAAGGTCAGATGCTTTTAAAATTCAGTGTGATAAGTTATAGCAGCAGATTTGGCCTGTGAATTCTTTACTAAGTTATAATTCAGGATTGTCTTCTAAATAGCTATTCAAAAATACAACTGTGGAATTACCATATATGTATGATTGGTAATGGTGCTTTTGCTAACTCGTTAGAAGGGTTAAAGTAGAGGAGATATATCATCAGCACAAATTTGTAAATTATGTGATAAGGCTTAAGATAATTAAAAACAAAGTCACAGATCATGATTTTTCTAATGTGCTTGATTTAATGACTGATGCCAGAATTTAAGTACAACAGCCCTAGGTGCTGATGGAGCAGTGTTACTAATAGTATTAGATTGTGTGCTTATCCTCTAGGACAGTCTGAACTAGAACAACACTTCAGTGATTCATCCTTAGAGTTTCTTTGGCCAGAATGAGCCCTCAGACTTTCATACGTGGATAAAACAACATGCTTCTGGTCACAGTTTTGTGGTGTGTGACTATAATTTTTGTACAAGTTATTTCATACATGGTCCATGCCCTAACAATTAGAGAGACCCTGGCCATTTTATGGAGGTGGTGAAATTCTCAGTGAAAAACTGACAAGCTATCTCTGAGACAATAAGGAAACTGGGAAGAGGCCTTGTCTGTCAATGGTTTCAAAGATGATGGGGATGATTAGATAGCTTGTTAAGGCCTGGCAAAGCAATTTGTCATTTAACCTTGTTTTCAATCATTGGAAAAATGTAAGTAAGCAAAGAAGTCAAACAATTTGGGAAAGCAAAAGAAGGCCTACTGTAATCAGAGGTAACACCTTTGTAACAACTTGATAACTGCAGAAGTTAGTGGTATTCAGAAACAGTCTAGCCATTTAGCTTATAAGAATTCTAGATCAATATGGGAAGACATGGAGTCCAGGGGGCTGATTTACTTCTGTGCCTCCTACATCAACAGAAGCCTATGTTGACAGAGATACTTGAGTACCTGCTGTCTTCTAGGACAGTTATACTCAGTAAGTGCATCTGGTGATTCATACATAATGTAAATGATCCTAAAACTAATTCAAAAGAAATTCCCAGTTATGAGGTATACATGCTCTTTTAGAAATCAATAGGATAAAAACACTTTATTTTGAGAGACAGAGGGAGAGAGAATCTCAAGTAGGCTCCATGCTATCAGCACAGAACCCAACACAAGGCTCCATCCCAGGAACCATGAAATCATGATAAAGCCAATATCAAGTCATGCTCAACCAACTGAGCCACCAGGTACCCTGAGAGCCAGATGCTTTTAAGTTTTTCTTCCCAGTTCCATCTACACCATGGATTTCGTCTAGAACAGCACTGTCCTATAGAATTTTCTGTGATGATGGATTGTACTTGTGCTATCCAATATAGTGCCAGTAATTACATGTGACAATTAAGCCCTTGAAAAATGGCTAGATTTATATAGCTATAAATGGCTACCTTATATGACTGTTGTTGAGCATTGACATCTGTGAAAGCTCTGGACTGGTGAGCACCAGAATACTTTACATTCATGTCAAATTCCTTGAAAGTCACAGTGAAAAGTTAACCTCTTCCAAGGTTAGCAGTGACCTAATTGTCATGTCTAGTTCTTTTCTGTTCTCAATAGTTATGATGATCTCTAGGACTTTTGACACACTTGACTTCTCTTTTACTCTCCCTTGGTTTAGGTTTCACACTCAACATGGAATAAAATACAGGCATCATAGAATCTTTATGCACATGTAGCTTTAATATGTTGGTAACTCATATACATTGTTTTGCATGACATTTTACCCAAATTCTAGCCCTATGATTCAGATTGCTTTATAAAGTCCATTCACTTTTCAGTTTAGCTTCAGTACCTCGTAAGGGGTATCATCTAGTAGCCTCTTTACAGCACTCACACTTCCTTTTCTTACTAAAGACCACATTCTCCAGGCCTCTAAACCTCTGCAGCCCTCACAGGTGGAGCCTGCTTGTTCTTTCACACTGTCCACAGCAGAGATCATTGTGGTCTTGGCACCTTCCAGACTCCTCTTAGTCTCACAGACAGAACTACCTGTGTGAGATTGAGGACATCTTTGTGGACCCTTTCCTGTTTTCTGTACTTCAGGACCTTCACTACATTTGCTAAGAATTTACATGCTCCATTCTCACTCTTTTGAAGAAATAAAATTATACTGGTAAGAGCTACATAAACGTGAATGAATGAAAAAAAAAGTGAATGAATGATCTGTCTTTAATGCCACTATAACCTCAAAACTTTTTACTTGATTTTAACTCTTCTCTGCTGCTCTCCCATAGCTGCAACTTAGACTTGTCGTTGCTCCAGAACTTCTCCACTTCTCAATTTTGAAATCCCATTATACAACCTCATACTACATGTCTCTCTTCTTCGTGTCTCTCTATTGTTTCCTTTTACTCATCAAAATCCCAGTCCCTACTCGTTCCCTTGTGGTTTCCTTCCATAGCCAACTTTTCAGCATATCTTTTCAGTCGGTGCATTGCCTACATCCAATACCATTGTCACCGGTTGCTTTCTGTAGCATCTCCTCTGCACACACCCAGCCTGGAAGCAGCCCAGCCATCTGCTTTCTCCACTTCCACATCTGATCTGAGCATTATTGAAGAAAATCACATACATCTGCCAACTGGCACCACTGTAAACATACCTCTGATTCAACTGAACTAGCAGAAACTCTGCAACTGTTTTTTTATGTAACCATTCTTTCCCAGTCTTCCTCATGGTTAATTTACAAAATCATGCTCCTCAAGGTTCTCTCACCTCTCTTCTGTTCTCACAGTAGATGGCCTTGCCTCCCATTTCAGATATGAATTCTTTACCCCTGGCTACAAGGAAGGGTTTTGTTCCCCACCCCCCACCTCCAGCCATGTTCTTAATTCAGATATGTTTCAGAATGTTCAGTTACATCAAGAGGAGCTCCAGATGTTACACTTCCTCCAGCATGGTCCGTGTAACACCCATTCCCAACCCTCTTGTCTTCTGCTTCTCTCTCCCATAGAAGTTTGAAGAGCTAACTGCTTGCTTTCAGTTCAGTGCAGGAACTTCACAGTGCAGCGAGCCACAATTCAACATAACAAATATCACTAAGTTCTGGAAATTACAGCTTTCCTTACTTGTAGCCATACTAATAACTGACCAGGTGATACCTCATTCCCTTTTAGCGACCAGGACCAAGAATGCATGAAGTGCAATATCCAACTCCAGTTAGCTTTTCCAGAGAGGTCAGAGACATGTGGTCAAAAGGTTAAATGGGCACCTAATTTTCATACACCCATCTTGTGTGTCTAGTTTTTCTAGTAACCTAACAAAGACATAGTTGTTAATACTCTATTTACTGGGATTATGCTGGCTCTAGTCAACTTCCGAAGCTTTAAAAGTAATCTCAACAAGGAAGGAGACATTAAGATGGGACCCTGTGCATTAAAGGCAGTTTAGAGGGTAATGTTTAGTAGACTGACTCCAGCCTTCCATGGTTGCACCTCCCAGGATTTGTCTGGAGGCCTAATCCAGGTCATAGTAGGGTACCACCTACAAGGCCCCTGTCCAAAGAACTAGTGCTTCTGTTTCCTGTCTTGGCACAGTGGTTGCTAACTTGTCTTGAGCGATATTCCATAGTTGTATTTTTAAAGAATGTTGATAATGGAAACCAGCGCCTTGTATAATTCTTGGATGGGGCATGTGTGATGTAACAACACTATTCTAACAAACAAACACTTATGTGCCTAGAGATAGTATGGGAAAAGATCTGTGGGGACAGTTTCTAGTTTGTGAGTCTCCTGAATCAGAGTAGGTTAAGATATTTAGTTTCTTGGTATGTACATAAGGGGGAAAGGGATTTTAAAGAATGAATGCTTGGTGGAAAAAATAGGAAGGGCTTGCCTGTTTTGCCCCTTCCCAACGTGGTATCTCTCAAGATAAAGTAAGGAAGGAGGAAGGAGGGCCTTTTTTATTGTAAATCAAGGTCAGGTAAAGACTCCAGTACTCTTTTATAGCATAATAAAACAAAATGAAGCTTGCATATGCCAGATATGTAGATAACCTGTCTGAAAATTCTGGTAGCTCTCTTTCTATTCTCCACCCTGAAGTTGATCAAGCTGTTCACAACCAAGGCCTCTATTAGAAGATCCGACAGAATTCAGGCAAGGTGTAAGATTTTCTAATAGACCTCAGCTGGAGAAGTCCCCTTTACCCATGCTGGTTTTCCAGCAGAATCTATTTTGAAAGTGGACAGCCAACCTATACCCTTGGCCTTCATGCAGGTACAATTTCTGAATCCAACAATTTTTTGACAGGGATCTGTCCTTCAAGACACAGCTCCAAAACCCTTGGTTCCTGTGGTCTTCTACTGATCATTTCTTCTCAGTTTCATTTATAGAGTCTTTTGGGGTTTTTGCTTTTTGTTTTTGTTTTTGTTCATTCTCAGACTACTCTTTATGTATTTGATACCCATTCTCTCGTACATTTTTAGGACCAGAACCTTGATTTTTTTTGTTTTTAGGGTGGTAATGTACTTATAAAAGATTACACTCCAACTTCCCTAGGTGCGGTCAGTGGGTCAAATGGAAGTCAGTTGGGTGGGTCTTAACAGGAAATCTTTTTTTAGAAAGATCTGACTCAGCTAGGAGGACTGCCCTTTTACCCCTTCTCTTCCTGCGTAGAAACTAGATGGGATGGTAAAACTCCGGCGGCCATTTTGGACTACATTGCACCATCGAAGATGGAAGCCATACACCTTAGGATGGTGGAGCAGAAAGATAGAAGGAACTAGCACAGTGATGATGTGGTCAAGCTGCCATACCAGCCCAGACTTCTTTAATAGTTTGATAAACTTCCTTCTTATTTAAGCCATTGTTATTTTCAGTTTCTGTTATATGCAGCTGATTCTCATCCTAACTGATGCCCACCCCTTATGTGATATTGGTGTTCCCACAGTTAGTCCTTTCATAATATCTTTCTTTACATTCCCCTTCTACCCCGCCCCCCCCGCCCCCCCCCACACATATCCACACACATCCCAGTGACTTCTTATCTTTATCTACAGTCCAAATCCCTCTTGAGCTCAAAAGCCATACACTCAACTGCCTTTAAGACATCTTTATTTGCCTTACCCCCTGGGCACAGTGGTAGTATGAATAAAGGCCACCTAAATATGTCCATGCCCTAATCCGTGGAACCTATGAATGCTACCTTATATGGCAAAGGGGACTTTACAAATGTAACCAAGTTAAGAATCTTGAGATGAAGAATTTATCCTGAATTATTTGGGTAGGCTTGATGAGTTAGAGAAGAAGGCAATATGACAATGGAAACAGAGATTGGAGTGATGTGGCCACAAACCAGGGAATGCTGGCAGCCTCTAGAAGCTGGAAGAAACAGAATAGATTCCCTTTTGGAATCTCCAGAAGGAAACAGCCCTTTCAACACTTTGGTTTTAGCCTGCTGAGACTCATTTTGGAATTTTGACCTCCAGGACTGTAAGATAATAAAGTTTGAGATAATTTATTACAATGGCAATAGGAAACGGATACAGGCACCTCAAACCTGACATATCCCAAAATAAATTCATTAACTTTCCCCCCAAACCTGATCCTTTTCTATTTCCTATCATGATTGTTATACAATCCAAAATATGAAATATATGAAATCAGTCATATATTCTCGATTTGTCACACTCTACCATCCTTCACTTATCACTTTGTATTTTCGTTTCTATACATTAATTGTCACTCAAATCAATTCCTAATTTGTCTGCATTATCTTCCATCTGTACTGTTAGAGTAGTACAATGGTTCTCAGCTGGGGGTGAATTTGCCACCTTGGGCAGGGGAGGAAGACATTTTTGTCTCCAAAAATGGAGACATCTTTGGTTGTTACCACTGTGTAGGGGTGCTGTTGGCTGGCATCTAGTGGGTGCAGGCCAACGATGCTACTGAACACCTACAATACACAGAACAGCCCCACAACAAAATTTCCTGGTCTAAAACGTAAAGCCAAGATTGAAAAAGCCTGCTGTAGTCTTAAAACTAGTCTCCCTGCTTCACATATTAAACCACTCCAGTCATGGTCATTATAATTTCCAATTCCCTAGGGAAATGTACAGGTGTATCTTATTGCACTTTGGAAATACTACATTTTTTTTTTTACAAATTGAAGGTTTGTGGAGCGCCTGGGTGGCTCAGTCAGTTGAGCCATAGACTTCAGCTCAGGTCATCATCTCAGGGTCCATGAGTTTGAGCCCCATGTCGAGCTCTGTGCTGACAGCTCAGAGCCTGGAGCCTGCTTGGGATTCTGTGTCTCCCTCTCTCTCTGCCCCTCCCCCACTTGTGCTCTCTCTCCCTCCCTCCCTCCCTCTCTCTCTCTCAAAAATAAACATTAAAAAAAAGAATTGAAGGTTTGTGGCAACCCTGCATCAAGCAAGCCTATTGGCACAATCTTTGCAACAGCATTTGCTCACTTTGTGTCTCTGTATCACATTTTGGTATATCACGCAATATTGCAAATTCTTACTATATTATTACATTTGTTACAGTGATTTGTGATCAGTGATCTTTGATGTGTAATTGTTTTGGGGTCCCAGAAACCACACCCATATAAGAGAGAACTTAACTGATCCATGTGTGTATTCTGACTGCTCCACACGTTGTTCCCCTGCCTCTCTCCCTCTTCGGCCCCTTATTCCTTGATACAACAATATTGAAATTAGGCCAATTAATAACCCTACAATGGACTCTTAAGTTTTCAAGTGAAAGGAAGCAGCTTATGTCTCTCACTTTAAATCAGAAGCTAGAAATGACTGAGCTTAGTGAGGAAGGCAAATCTCAAGAACTGAGCTAGGCCGGAAGCTAGGTCTCTTACACCAAATAGCCAAGTTGTGAATGCAAAGGAAAAGACAAGGAGTTGCTTCTTAAGGATTAGCAAAGAAAGTAGTTACTTGAGATGGAATCTACTCCTGGTGAAGATGCTGTGAAGATTGTTGAAATGACAACAAAGGGTTTAGAATGTTACATGAACTTAAGTTGATAAGCAGTGGGAGGTTTTGAGAGGATTGACTCCAATTTTGAAAGTTCTACAATTTTACAGTGGGTAAAATGCCATCAAGCAGCATCGAATGCTACAGAGAAATCATTCCTGAAAGGAAGAGTCTGTGCAGCAAACCTCACTATTGTCTTATTTTAAGAAATTGACATAGTGGGGCACCTGGGTCGCTCAGTTGGTTAAGCATCCGACTTTTGATTTTGGCTCAGGTCATGGTCTCACTGTTCCCGGATTCAAGCCCCACATCAGGCCCTGTGCTGACAGCGCAGCACCTGCTTTGGATTCTCTCTCTCTCTCTCTCTCTGCCCCTCCCCTGCTCATGCCCACTCTCTCTCTCTTTCTCTCTCTCTCAAATAAATTTTTTTTAAAAAAGAAAAAGAAATTGCCACAGCCATCTGACCTTCAGCAACCACTACCCCATCAGACAGCAGCCATCAGCAGCAAAAGGATTATGACTCACTGAGAGCTCAGATGATGGTTAAGCGTTTTTTAGCAATAAAGTATTTTTTAAGATTTTTTTAAATTTTGTAATGTTTATTTTTGAGAGAGAGAGAGACAGTGCAAGCAGGGAAGGGGCATAGAGAAAGGGAGACAGAATCCAAAGCAGGCTCCAGGCTCTGAGCTGTCAGCACAGTGCACAATGCAGGGCTCGAACACACGGACTGCGAGATCATGACCTGAGCTGAAGTCAGACACTTAACCAACTGAGCCATCCAGGCACCCCAGCAATAAAGTATTTTTAATTAAAAAAAGTGCACATATTTTTTAGACCTACTGCTATTTCACACTTGATAGACTACAGTATAATGTAAACATAACTTTATATGTACTGGGAAACCAAAACACTCATTTGACTTGCTTTATTGTAAATTGCACTTTATTGGGATGTTCACTTTATATTTTCAAGTTATGCCTTTTTGTTGTTGTTAATTGTGAGACTTACAGAGTCCTTGACCAATAGTGTCAATATCTGGGTCACTTATAGATCTATTGTCCTTTTTCTCCTCTCAGTTTTCAATCCTTTTGACCTTTCTCTTGGCATGCCAAGTAATTTTTAATTGAATACTAACATGGAGTATTAAAAATTATAGTGGCTCTGGATAATATCTTCCCCCAGAAGAAGTTCACCTTTTCTTTGCAAGGAGGCTGATTATCTCAAGCCATTTAGAAACTGAGCTGATTTGAGGCTAGGTTGAAACTCTGGAAAGGCTTTATCTACATCTGGTTCAACCCTGCTGTTAAAGTGTAGCCTTTTAGGGTTCCAGGAGATCACATCTCAGCCTTTTGGCTAAGACTGAGAGTAGAGTTGGTTCCAGCAGAGCCTGGGAAGTTGACTGGGCTCATCCCAAGGTGAGTCTTGAACTGACACAAACTCCATCATGCTCTTTGTTGTCTGCTTGGCTTCTTAGATTTGGTCAGCTTGAAAACTTGGAAGATGTCTTAAGGGCAGGATGTTGGGTACACATTTTGCCCCTTCTTGCTGAGATATTCACCCTTCTGTTCTCTACTTTTTATTTCTTCATCCCTGCAGAGTTTCTTTTCCTTTTAGTAGAGACCCTCTGCCCAAGCCCTTCCCCTGGACTCTTTGGCTTTTGACCCAAAATGAGTAAGTGCCCAGAAGGAAAATACAGCTACATCCTGTGGTTTTACCTCTGTCTCAAATTTTCCTTTCTACCAGATTTTATCTTTCCAACACCTGATTGCTTCTGCATTATCTTTAAACAGTAACTGCAATCTACTTAATTGCAGCTCTACCTGTGAGAGAGAGGTGACTCCCAGGCTTCCTCAGCTGCTTCCCCAGGCTCTATTCTGTGACCTGCCCCTGTAAAGAACTTGCCTGGCATCCAAGCCCTGCTTTAATGACAGAGGCTGACATTCTTTTTCTTTCCCAACAATCTAACGGTATCTCTCCCTGGTTTAGTTCCCTACCCCAAGCCCCAGGTGCTTCAAGCTGCATCCCAGGCCAGAGTGAATAACACTAGGGCTTTCGTTGTTTTTTTCTGAAAAGCAGGATTGCCTGCTTTCTAAATCCTCCTCTCTCCTTGTTGATAATTCTGGAGTAAGTGCATTGCCAGCTCCAAATCAGGCATGAAAGAAGGCTCACTTTGACATTCATAGATCTGTTGCCTTCTGTTCTTCAAATTATTCCTGAAATATAATAATACCCCTCTTGTAGGTTGTATTCTCTTCTATTAAGTTATAAATGAGTCAATATGTGACTATTTTGGTAAGCAAGGTCAGAGATATTTATTAAAAATAATAACTAGCTATTTTATAGTTCTGATATTTTGTTCTCAGGTTGCATGGGTGTGGGTGTTTTCTATGCCTGGTCTCATTTAGCACAACAATCCTATGCAGGGTGGGGGATTAGTGAGTACTCTTTATCAGGAAATGAAGCTGAGAGATGTTACATTGCTCATCAGTAAATGGTAGAACTAAGATTCAAAGTCAAGTCTCTCTGAGTCCAAAGCCCTTACTCTTTCCAATACATTCTGCTCCTGCCCCCTAATTCTCACTGTCTGATGCCACATGCAATTTGTAACCTCAACCCAGTCTAGTAATCATGATCACCCCCCCCAGTGAGACTGTGGGTGACTCAGAACAGTCCATCACCTTGACTGAACAGTTAAAATGCAATGACACACAGAACACTTTTAGATACTGATAACAAAATTGAAGAATATTACGCCTAAGTACTAGTCAGTGGCTGAGAACACACAAAGAAGATAGAAAGCTTTTAAATACCTTGTTATATCTGAAAAAAAAAAAAAAATCCAGATTCTTGGCACAACCATTGGTGACTTGCCCCTCCCCATGCCGTTTGTGTGCTGGGTATCCCCTGCACACCGTCCCTTTCCTGCCAGAGTCTCAGCCTCTGGAGCAGAGGGTCTCTGTTCTACTTATCTTTTTTTCCCTAGCACTTAATATACTACTCGACAGGGGCACCTTGGTGGCTCAGTCAGTTAAGTGTCTGACTTCGGCTCAGGTCATGATCTCACTGTTTGTGGGTTGGCGCCCCGGGTCCGGCTCTATCTGGCTCTGTGCTGACAGTTCAGAGCCCAGACCCCGCTTCGTATTCTGTGTCTCCCTCTCCTCTGCCCCTCCCTCACTCTCTCACTCTCTCTCTCTCACATTGAATAAACAACAACAAAAAATATATGTATACACACCACTTGACAGTAGGAAACGAATGTTCCATGAATTAATATGCATGATCTTCCCAACTACAATTTAAGTTCTGTGACGGCAGAAACCGTCTCCTCTAATTTTCATCCCCATGCTGCTGTTAATTACTCTTATTTGATTGCATGAACCAGAGGTCTCACGCTATTTCAGGTAATGGGGGGTTATTGGAAACAAACTCACTGTGACAAGGGAGGCCGCGATCATACAGGCTTCTAAGAACAGCACCGTTCACAGTCTAAGGCAGCTCTGGGGGCCAGATTAACATGTTTGCTCCTCCAGCAGGAGTTGTTGTATTTTTAACCCAGCATGCTGCCGTTAATATGACTCCTGTTTCGACTGCTTCTCTTTTATGTCTTGTCTACACCTGTTATCAACCAGCTGACTCCCATTCAACTACCTGAGGGAGAAAATCCAATTACTTTATTAATTATCCCTGATAAGAAGAGCTTTTTAAACCAAGCCACTTAATAGGTTTCCAGGTGCCCACTTCTATCCTAATTGGTGGTCTTTTCTTAATCCAAAAACAGCCTAGCAAGGACCCCCTTTAGTTAGCTTGAGATTCTCGAGGTGGACGGGGCTAATGGGCCTGTCAGGCCCTGTGACTGGCTTGTCCGTTAAGGGCCTTACACAGGGTTCAAAATAAATGCTTTTTTAAGTTATCTGAAGGGAGAACCAGAAGAATTCCATGACTGTGTATAATTTAATCCTGTTTAGTGTATCCTGGATATTTTGGGGGGCCTTAACATTGAGCTACGGTATGAATGTCCATTGATTTGTAGCTGTCATTGCCATTTTGAGATTCTGGAAGAGTTGTGAATCTTTCCCATTCTTCACAGTTAGTTCCATGCCTTTGACTAAAAAGCCAGCTCATTTCTGAGGTTAAGTGCTTTTCCCATTGGAGCCTAGAGCTATGGCACTTAATTTTTAAATAATCACTTATCTCTTTGGTTCCATCTATCCATCTATACAACATAGTTTGATGCCCAATATAAGAAAATATTTCTTGGAAGCATGAAAAAAATATATAAATTTAGATGACTTAATAAGTTACAGGATCAGATATGATCTGGGAGCTCTGGAGGCTATAAAATGGGGGAAAGGAAAGTGTTGGAGAGAGAATAGGATGAACGAGAAAATAAAGGAGCTAAAGAATTTTACGTCCTCAGTTTTTCCTACAGCTGGCTCTGTGCACATATGCTTCTCAGGGCGACAGATCCTTTTCACAACCGATAGGGATGTCTGGGTGACTATCCAGCGTCCGTTCAGCGTCTGACTCTTGATCTCAGTCAAGTAGTGATCTCAGGGTTGTGAGTTCAAGCCCCGCATTAAAAAAAAAAAAATTTTTAAACCAACAAACAAAAAAACTGATAGCCAAATTCACACATTCCCCATGAACTTAAGAGATGCGGTTCAAAATATGATTGGCAAATCCTGGAGAGCCGCTGTGCTTGGCTTCGTAGTGAACACAAGAGGGCGCTGAACTCCACAATGATGCACAGGCCACTAAGGTCCATATCATGGCATACGTACAACTAGTAATTTTCAAGTGATATTTC
The DNA here is from genome assembly GCF_023721935.1 of Panthera uncia. NCBI lineage: Eukaryota > Metazoa > Chordata > Mammalia > Carnivora > Felidae > Panthera > Panthera uncia. The sequence goes on along the minus strand of NC_064816.1, from coordinate 112,476,135 downwards.
TTAGAGGTTATACCAAATGTTAAACAGAGACTTACAGCTATGGCGACTTCTAGTTTAGTAGGTACCCATCTCAGTTAATTTTGTGATTTTTATATGCCTGAAAGATTTGTCTGCCACCAAACTGAAGACACCAGTTTTTCTAAGGAAATCAAAAGAAGGTTGGTCAGGCATGGGGTATAGAAAGGATGCAGAAGCATCGGCAGAGATCCCCTAAGCTTTTTCAGTGAAGAGGGATGCTTAGCAAAGACTTCAAATGTTGTGATTCCGTGATAAGACCCACATTACTCACACCATTGTAGCTGGACACCATTAACTCTTCAAACCATCCAATCCCTGTGCTCTAGTTCCCTGCTCACAAAGCAATCTCTGATGGTTATTTGGATTCTCATGGGGGGAGGGAGGAGGGTCTTTGTCCATAAACAGACACTCAAGGACAAAATAAACTTTAAAAATTCTTATTTCTTATGGCATAACAAAACAAAAGTGAAAATATTATAATTAGTTGGCGGTAGTTCTATTTCTAATTTTAGGAGGGTCGTAGGACAAGGAAGATTTTAAAATAGCACCCTGAGGTTGAATCTGAGTGCCAGAGAGAACCATTAGCAGAAATAGAAAAGAGATGGCAGGCAATGATAGTAAAGGTTTTGCCATGAATTTGAGGTGCCAGCTGTTTGTATAGGGGACTGCTATCAACAACAAGCAGTTGGAAATGAGGTCCTGTATTGGTACCAGGAGAGATGAGGTAGAGAAATACAGTTTTAGGACCCACCGGCTTGGGGGAGGGGGGGGGGGGGGGTGTAGGCAGAGATTACTGTATGGATGAGATTACTAAGCACCAGTGTGGAGAAAGAAGAAATGAGGCCTGAGGACAGCCTTAGGGAGTTAGGAAGTAAGACCCAAAAAGAGCTTGGAACAAGATTCTGTGGTGATATCATAGGGGAGGATAGATGTCTTTTGGAAAGAAATGAATAGTGTCAAGTTCTGCAGAGAAGACACGAATCGTAAGGACTGGATTTTCCTATTGAAAACCCCTGATTACAGTCAAGGGAACACGATAAATTTAAATAGAAGTCAAATTCCAAGAGCTTACCAGTAGGTGGGCCAATGACATCTTGTCATACCAGAAAGCAAGAAAACTCAAGGATTTAGAAGCCAGTTTGAAAAGGATCACACTGGCCAAAGATGAATCAATATGAACATCAGTAAGGATGGTAACTGTACTAGTTCTCTATTGTCCCTATAACAATTTACCACAACTTAGTGGCTTAAAACAACATAAAGTTGCGGTTCTGTAGGTTAGAAGGCCAACATGGTCTCACTGAGCTAAAATCAAGGTGTCAGCAGGTCTGCACTCCTCTCTGGAAGCTTTGGGGGAAAATCTATTTCTTGCCTTTTCCAGCATGACTTCCCAAGGAATGCAAGGGGACTGACTGCAGGCAGTCCTTGACTCATGACCACCTTCCTCCATCTGCAAAACTAGCAACAGTCCTCACATCCCATGACCCTTAACCTCCTCTTTCTGCCTCCCTCTTCTGCTTTTAAGTACCCTTGTGAGTACATTGGGCCCACCCAAGTCATCCAGGATATCTCCCTATTTTGAGGTCAACTGGTTAGCGTCCTTGATTCTATTTGCTACTTTAACTTATCTTTGCCATGTAATGGAACATGTTCACAGGTTCCTGGCATAGGGACGTGGACATGGGACATGGCCTACCACGGTAACTACAACAGACTGAAAAACATCAAATATGTTTAAGTACATAAGCTCAAAGTAATATGCAGACAAAGCTCACTGTCAGGAAACTGACACTGGAAAGCTGGAGCCAGCTTCAGATCCTGTGTCCCCTTCCCTCTCTGCCCCTCCCCTGCTCTCTCTGAAAAATAAATAAACATTTAAAAAAAGAATTCAAATTAAATAAAATTTGAAATTAAAAAATAAATAAATAACATCAAAATAACATCAAATAAAATTAGGACTGGGAGTGGGAGGGGGAACAGAGCAAACAAGATTGGCCATAAGCCAATAACAGGAAAGAGAGAGAGAGCAAGCACATGAGCAGGGAGGGGCAGAGAGAGAGAATTTCAGGTACGGTCCACACAACCCCATGGCTCGAACCCATGAACTGTGAGATCATGACCTGCCTGAGCCAAAATCAAGAGTCAGACACTTAACCGACTGAGCCACCCAGGCTCTCTAGTAATTGTTTTTAAGATTTTATTTTTAAGTAACCTCCACACTCAACGTGGGGCTTGAACTCTCAAACCCTGAGATCAAGAATCATATGTTCTACAGACTGAGCCAGCCAGGCGCCCCTACCTAGTAATTTTTGTTACAGGAAAAATATTAAAAGAAAATGCACCAACATTTTAACCATATTTGTTTTAGCATGGAGGGATTCTGTTTTCTTCTCTTTTTTCTATATATTTTGCATTTCTTGGTAATGTGGTTTGATCATTGAAGATTGTGGTAAATATACATATGTACACTTCAGCTACTTTTTATTCTCTCTCCATCTTTTTACTAAACTATTTTTAAAACGTGTATACATGTTGCCTCAACCTCTTTCTTGAATGGTCTTTCTTAAAAGCATAGACTATTGTCCAGTTTGGTCTGAGAAAGTGCTGCATTACATTCTTTGCCCAGCTGGTGGCAGTATCAACACTTGATCCTTCCTGCCACCTGTATCCTCATAACCATAGCCCGGATTAACATACGCTCCGATTTGTTACAATCTTAGAAATGTAGGCGGTAGTTATCTACTTTTTACAGACAGCATTCTATACTGCCAACATCAAAGACTCCAGCGCCAGATTACATCTGTGCCTGTGAATTTGCACCTTTCCTGGCTCTCTCCTCAGTTGTCTCCCCGGCCTCCCAGCCCTGTCACCCATGGAGTTTCCAGAGTCATCCTGGCGCCTGGAAAAGAGGGAAGCAGAAAGTATGGGCAAGGAAAGAGAGAAGCTGATTTTTCCTTTCTTTCTTCACCTAGGGTGGAGGAAAGTCTTTAATATTAAAATGAAATTTAGCATTATGGCTAATATATGAGATAAAATTTTTGGTTGTTTGTTTGGTCTTTGTTTTAATTAAGTAGGCCCCATGCCCAACATGGGCCTTGGGCTTATGACCCGTAGATCAAGAGTCACATGCTCTACCAACTGAGCCAGCCAGGGACCCCTAATAAAATTTTAATCAGGGACTTGGCATTGGACATGACTAGTTGATTTTTTATTACTTAAGAATAAGGCTGAATCCGAGCCAATCTACACCAGTAGGGCTGAACCAATCATCAAAATACATAAGTAGTCCTATACCAGAAGGTAAATGTTCCAGCCTATTCTCCCTGATGTGTGTGTGCGCACACACACACACACACACACACACACACAGAAAACATGACCCTTCTGGGACTTTCCATCAGCTGCAAGATGCAGAAATTAAAGAAGTCTCACCTGGCCCAACAGAGGGGCCTCCAGAAGCCTGCTCTGGCACTTGGACCAGCCTGAGTTTTGATAGATTTGGAGCCAAACCCAAACAACTGTTAAGGACTTTTCGTATTGAAGGGTTTTTAAAAACTGAAGACTGAGCTGAGAAATCATGAGACCTACTACAGATTTTGTCCAGAGGCAGAAAGAAAGAGTGATTTAACAGGTAGTGGGAGAAAGAATAAAGTCGTTTTCTGATTGTGCTTGTTTTCAGCTAATGTACCTGTTACACAACTATTTGTATACTTAAGCAAGTCAACAAACACAATGACAAAATGAAGGAAATGAAAATTAGTGAGAGTTGCAGAATATAAGAGAAAACCACGCAAGTCAATTGCATTGCTACATGAAGAAATGCAAATTATAAAATTTTTAAAAATTCCACTCATAACAGAGGGGAAAAAACCTTAATAACTGAAGACAGGAGATTTTGTCAAGGAAGTACTTTTAAAATTTTGGTAGTGATAGAAAAATAAAAGCAAGAGCCATCTTTGTGAATAAGTTTATGTCCTGTTTAAGGAAACACAATACAGTAAGATGATAGTACGCACTAGGCTCTGGTTCTCAAAGTGTGTTCCGCGGACCAGCCACTCCACCAAGAACTTGAATATGGTATCACTTTCACTCCTCCGTAGCTGGGTAGCATCTCCCATATTTTCTAATGAGGAACAGAGGTTAGAGGGGTAAAGTGTTCCCCTCTGGAGGTCCCAGAGTTGCTGAGTAGGAGCCCCAGAGTTAAAATACAGCTGTGCTTTACTCGAAAACATGTCTTCCCCACCAAGCTGCCTGCAAATTAATAGGATGCTGGTAAAAATTATTTAACATATGTACGGCCAAAGCAAGCACACACACAAAGAACAACAACGTTGTAAATAGTGCAGAGCTACATAATAACAACCTGATGATGAAGTACGTATGACTTGCTCCTCTGCTTCTGAATGCCAGGAAGTCCTAGAGACTCACATGTTCTATTAGCATAACCTTACATCACAGTATTTTTGGAGCAGGTAAATGGGCTGATTTGCCTGCATTTGAGCAGTAATGCAGAATGAATAGCTACCCCGTGGCCAGTTGGATGGCTCTCACTGGAAAAAGGGAGAAAACCAAGATGCATCCCTGGATGTCCGGGAGCTGAAGAGGAAGACAAGCCTAATAAGTAACTCAGAGGAGGCTTCTGTGTGAGTTCACATGCTGGCTCCATGCAGACAAGCCCTTTCACGCATAGCTCCTGCCACGGCCCTAACACAGGTATCTCCCGCTGTGTTAGGTACAGAAGTACAGGTTTTCGCTAACCGAAAGTAATCTCAAGAGGATTTTTGCTTTTAGGAAAAAAGGGTGAAAGTGAAAATAGTATTTGGCATTGGTTTTGCAGTGAGGCTTGTAGAGGCAGTGAGAGTGACCCCACCAAACTCCTTCCCTGGGAGCTACATTTCATCAGCAAGCCGCCTGGCTTTGAACTGTGTCCAGTGAGTATCTGTGCTTTATCATGATTTATGCTGTGCATCTGTAGCAAGATGCATCCTAAGGTATTAGAGAAACCTAAGAGAGGTTCTGGTTTTGGTCTGGGGATGCTCAATAAAGTTTCCATATAGATTAGTGGTAATTGCTTCAATTTATGCCATTCCTGCTTTCGGAAGTTTTCGTAAGAACACTCCAATTTCAGATAACTGGGGAAAACTACTCTTATTGGGTCTTCTCTGCCCCTGTGAAGCACAGAGGTAGTACAAGTTTCTCTGGTGGCTACACTTGGTGATAGTAAGCATTTAATCCCCTGGGGAAAATCCTGGAGACCAATGTGGCCAGTTCACTGACAACACTGAATACCTCACCCTTGAATTTTTCTCATTGATCAGGCATTAATCAGCATGATGTGGACCAGTGACATGTGGCTCTGGCAATTTCCAGAATAAAAGTTCATGCCTACCAATATATATATGTATTTTAAGGGGAATTTTCTCTTACAACATTATAACATTTATTTTTAAAAATTACCTTAAGTAGAACCCTATGAGTTTAGCAACTAACGTATGACATTCTGTATTTCAACTCTCTAAATTCCTGTGTCTTTTGCAAAATTTATCAAGATTTGTCACAGGTAGGGTGCCTACATGGCTCAGTTGGTCAAGCGTCTGACTCGATCTCCGCTCAGGTTGACTCTTGATCTCAGCTCAGGTCTTGATCTCATGGTCGTGAGTTGAAGCCCCACATTGGGCTCCACGCTGGGTGTGAAGCCTATTTTTTAAAAAAGAAAAAAAGGTTTGCCACTCTTGCCTTTGTTCAGGACTGATATTCCCCAAAGCTCCTGTTTTCACTACCACATAAATGGGCTTTTCATGATTCTGCTCTTCCGCATGGAGTGAAGACAGAAAGGGCTTCCAGGGAGAAAGCACATCTTCTCAGATTCTTCATCCTTTTATCCTTTGTCTTCTCTCTCAAATGTTTTTGCCTGACATCTCAAGAGTTGGAGACTGATAACCAGTAGTAAAAGTAACACCCACCACCAGACTAACCATTCAGAACCACCCACTGAGTGAATCATAGGATTCCTAGCAGTTTTGCTCAACAGGGTCTCACCTCTGGCTTTAGCTAATAGCTGGAAGGGGGTCCAGGAACAGAATGAAGAAAGGAAAGGAAGTCTTCCTTGCAAGAACTGTCAAGCAGGTTAAATGCATCCTTAAAATTACACGTTTAAAATGATTCATGTTGGAAGAGAAAAATGTCTGATTCTTCCCCTTCTTTACAATTCTGAAATTTTTAGTCTACGCTTTTTATTCTTTTCCATTTAGATCCACGAAAAACCACACATTTATCCAGAGAAGCCTGGGACACGGGTCAAAGGCTGATGGCCCGCTTTGGGGATACAAAATAGCAGCTCACGGTCAGATATGTCATCAGCAGGAGCAGCTTAAGCTTAAGTGAGAGGCGCATCTTCCAAATCAGGACTTCCCTAGGGCCCGTAAGAAACCGAGGGTAAAGATAGTCCATGTCTCAGGGCCTCTTTCTGAGCACATTAGAAATGTTGAAAATGGGGACAGGCTCTGATTCTATTAGATTTAAGGCCCGGGTGCCATCTCTGGTCTCCAGGAGATCCTTAAAAATAGGCCATTAGCGGAGAGCACTTGCAAGGCTCCAGGGGAAAAGGCACTCCAAGTAAAAAGGATTATGATACTTAACAGGCACATTTTGCACATTCCAAGAGGCTGGGGGTGAGGAGGGAGCATTGCTGAGTGCATCGGTTGCGTATATTATAGCATATAAATGTCACTGTAGTCGGGTTTCAGCCAGCAAATCCTGAATTAGACCCACAAGCATTAGCCATTGGAAATGTCTGGAGTCTCTTCACAGAAAATAAAGTGCTGCCTGTGCATATGGATGTTGGAAATGGTGATGGGTGAAATCCATCAAAGCTAGGGAGTTGGTGGGTGCAAAGGGTCCTTGAACACTGTGGCAGGTACAGTTAGGCTACAGGGCCCACTTGGGAGGTTGTGTTATCTCACCCCATGAAAGGTAAGGGCTGACTATTGTATTTATAGTCAACTCTAGGATCTCTTCCCTTCCTATTGCTGCAATTTTCTGTACATGGTGTCTGGAGCTAGACTGCCTGTGTTTGAACGGAGATTTCATTATTACAGCTTTTCTATCTCTGATAATGGAACAATCTCGCTTCTTCGTGTTGGTTTTGATAGTGTGCTACTTGAACTTGTTCTGGACTCATTCAGAAGCTTGCTTGCTGTCCTCTAGAAGCACACCGAAATGCAACATTCACCTTAATAGCTTTGCCAAAGACTTGATCAAAAAGACGCAATGCTCTGTGAACTTGGCAAGTCTTCCGGCCTGTATAAGAACCATATTCATAATACTGTGGTTATTGTGAGAATACAACACGACTGTATTTTTTTAAGCTAGAAAAAAAATGTCTTCTAAAAGTTCCTGGAAGTCTACTGTCTAGAAGGAGAAGAGCCGTCAATTCACCTTTGGAGGAGATTCCCTTTGTTTGGAGAAAAACACCAGAATGGACAACTTGAGTAATAAAAGGTAAGTATCCGGTATAAATGCATATAAACATTACATATACCAATGCATTTAATCTTCCTAACATTTGGAATGTAAGTTCTATTCAACAAATATTTATATGGTACTTACTATGTACCAGGTATTGATCTACGTGCTTTGCAAATATTAACCCATTTCAAACTGTAACAACTCAGGACAGGCATACACTAAAATTACTCGCTCAAAGTCATGCAGCTAATAAAGAGTAGAGCAAGGATTCATAGTCAGGTAGTCTGGCATCACAGTCTGTGCACTTAATCCCTACGCCAGGCCCCAGACCCTGAGTGTGGCATCTGCACCATAGCCTAGCATCTAGGAAAGTGCCTGGACCACAGCAGGCACTCAGATATACCAAAAGGATGGATGGATATGATCCTGACTGCCTGCACCATTCTAAAACACTATGCATCATTACAAACTCAATCCTCTCAACAACTCGGTGATATATAGGTACTATTATTATAGTGATCATATAATTTACTCCCAACACCAGGACATTGTTAGTAATTATAGCCAAATAACAAACATAAGGGAACTGTCCTAGACAAACCAGGACATGCACTGACCTGAATTATTATTATTATTGTTATTATTATTGCACAGATGGTGAAAATGAAGCACAGGGAAGTTAATTAATTTGCCCAAGATCACACATGAGTAAGTGATGGCCTCAGGACTGGAAGCCCAATATTCACACTCGAGTTCCATAGTGACTCTGCTATAGGGAAGCGAGACAGAGGTAGAGTGTTTTTCCTGATGTCACACAATTAGCCCCAGACGCCATGCTATTTCTATTAATATACTCCCTCTTCTAACGTGTTTGTACCAGAGATTAGTCCTGAATCTTATTTGTCCTCTAAACCACCTTTGAAGAAAGAAGTTCTCTCCAGGGAACAAACACTCTCATACATGGGGATTTGCTCTGCTAAAACCTTGGGAAAATATTCAGCCGATATTTATTAAATTTTAATTTATAGATATTTGGACTCCCAGACATATTTCTGTTATTGATTTCTAGTTTAATTCCATTTTGCTCAGAGACCACACTTTGTATGATTTCAGCTGTTTTAAAAGTTTATTTATTTATTTATTTTGAGAGGGCAGGGAGGGACAGAGAGAGGGAAAGAGAGAATCCTAAGCAGGCTCCACACATCAGTGCAGATGCCAACACTGGGCTTGATCTCACAAACTGTGAGATCACGACCTGAGCTGAAATCAAGAGTTGGAAGCTTAACCTACTGAGCCACCCAGGTGCCCCCACAGTTTTTTCAGAGTAGGGCTGCTAGAGACAAATTCCATTCCTTCTCCTCTTTCAAGAATGTCTTTTATTTCATCTTCATTCTGGAAGGTAATTTTGTCAGGCTATGCAATTCTAGGTTGACAATTCTTTTCTGTTATCACTTTAAATATGTTCCTCTATTATTGTCTGTGGTTTCTGATGAGAAAAACTTTGTGGTTTCTGATGAGAATTCCATAGTGATCCCCAAACCACACCGCCCCCCCATCCCCATAAATAATGTATACTTTTTCTCTAGCTGCTCTTAAGATTTTTTTTTCTTTTTTGTGGCAATTTGACTATGAAGTATCTAGGAATGGTCCTGTTTGGGGATGGCTGAACTTGTTGAACTTCTAAATTTATGTCTTTCACCAATTCTGAGAAGTTTTCAGCCATGTTTTTACTTAAAATTTTTGTCTAATCCAAATTTTTTACCTCTTCTTCTGGGACTTCAATGAAATATATTGTTCAACCTTTTGACAGGTTTCTGAACCTGTTTTTTTTTCCCCATCTTTTTTTTCTTTGCTCTTTAGAGTAGATAATTTCTATTGATGTACTTTCAAGTTCACTGGTTCTTTTCTCCATCCTGACATTAAACATATCCAGTAAATTTTTCATTTCAGATACTATATTTTTTTAGTTCTAAAGTTTATATAGCTTATATATCTTTGCTGAGGACTTTTACCATTCCATTCATTTCAAATGTGTTTACCTTTACCTCATGTTTATGCTTATGGAGCATAGTTATAATAGCTGTGTTAGCCCAGTCAGATTGATACATAAAATTAACCATCACAGATATATAAACCTTTGTCTCATTTAAGTTTCTGTACTTTGTGATTCGTTTGATATAATAAGTAAACTTATATGCAAATATAACCGTTGACCTGGAGAGATATATATGAAATATTATTATTAAGTAAAAAAACAAATTGCTGAACAACATGTACACTATAATCCAATATTTGTAAATATCAAACCATGAAGTCACTTATACTTGTTTGTGGGTATTTATAAGGCTATACATAAGCTATTAACTTCAGTTACCTCAGATATGAAGAATGGAGAAAAGTTGGAGAGGATTTATATGTGTTTTTATACATTTGGCTTGTGCACTTTTTTTTAAAGCTATTTTTTAAATTTTATTTTTAAAAATTTTTTAATTTAATTTTTTTTAAATTTACATCCAAATTAGTTAGCATATAGTGCAACAATGATTTCAGGAGTAGATTCCTTAGTGCCCCTTACCCATTTAGCCCATTCCCCCTTCCCACAACCCCTCCTGTAACCCTCAGTTTGTTCTCCATATTTATGAGTCCCTTCTGTTTTGTCCCCCTCCCTTTTTTATATTATTTGTTTCCCTTCCTTTATGTTCATCTGTTTTGTCTCTTAAATTCCTCATATGAGTTGAAGTCATATGATTTTTGTCTTTCTCTGACTCATTTCACTTAGCATAATACCCTCCAGTTCCATCTACGTAGTTGCAAATGGCAAGATTTCATTCTTTTTGATTGCCAAGTAATATTCCATTATATCTATCTATATCTATCTATCTATATTTTTATTTATTTATTTATTTATATATATATATATATTCTTATTATTGTGATTCTAAATTCTGGTTCAGACATCTTGCTTGTATCTGTGTTGGTTAAATCCCTGGCTGTCATTTCTTCCTGCTCTTTCTTTTGGGGTGAATTCCTCCATTTCGTCGTTTTGAAGGGAGAAAAGGAATTAATGAGGTAGCAAAAATTAAAATTAAAAAATATTAAAATTAAAAAATTATTAAAATTAAAAAATTAAACACACACACACACACAAATCGAATAAGTGATGCTAGATCCTAGGTGTGTTTGGTCTGGGTTGTGAAAGTGGCTTGATAGAATAGAGAAAAAAGGGCGGGGGGAAGAGAATAGTTTGAAAATTTGAAAAAATGAATACACTTAAGGAAACTATAATGAAATGATGGAAGTAAAATAGAATTTGTTAAAGTGTACACAAAAGTAAAGAATATAGTAAAAAAATTTAAAGAAAAATATTTTTAATAAAAATGGAAAATAAAAATTAATTTTTTCTTTCTATATTCAAGAAAAAGAAAACAAATGAACAAGAGAAAGAAGGACAAAAAGGAAATCGTTTGAAAATTTGAAAAAGTGAATACACTGAAGTAGACTAAAATAAGATGATGGAAGTAAAATAGAATTTGAAAAAATTTACTTTTTTTTAATGTTTATTTATGCCATACAGAGAGACAGAGCATGAGTGGGGGAGGGGCAGAGAGAGAGGGATACACAGAATCAGAAGTGGGCTCCAGGATCCGAGCTGTCAGCACAGAGCCTGATGCGGGGCTTGAACTCACAAACCATGAGATCATGACCTGAGCCGATGTCGGTCGCTCAACCGACTGAGCCACCCAGGCACTCCTGAAAAAATTTACTTTTACAAAAGTAAAAAATACGGTAAAAAAAATTAAATAAAAATATTTTTAATAAAAATTGAAAATAAAAATGATTTTTCTTTCTGTATTCAAGAAAAAGAAAAGAAATGAAAAAGAGAAAAAAAGAAAATTGAATAGATGGACCTGCTAACAGCCTGTAATATGACTGAAATTACTTCGTTTTCCCCTAGAAGTCAGAATATGAAGCACTTTATAGTCCATAAACTAACCAGGTGGTGAGACTTCTGTTCTTGAAGAGCAAGGTTGGCCCAGTTGGGTGGGGCTCAGTGTAACAGCGCTGTTCTCCACTAGATGGTGCTGCTAACCTACTGGGGTGGAGTGTTGCCCTCGTAGGTGGGTATGTGCATGCGCGGGAGCAGTGAAAATGGCGTCACCCAGCTACCCAGTCTCTGGTATCGGAACTCTGTTCTCCCCGATCAGCAATTGCACATTTGTCCTCTGTCTTCAGCTTTCATCCATTCCCTGCTTGTTCATTGTCCGCAACCAGGCCCCAGGCAGTACCTCTCTCCCTAGTTTTGTCTCTGATATGGCTGTTTTCCCCAACCCCTTACTTCTGAGGGACTGAGGCTTTGACCCGATCCGCCCCTCTGCAGAGGCTCTCATCGAGCAATGGCTGGGTGCTGCACCCAGGAAAGTTCATGGGACTGTGCTGTTGCCGGTGCCCTGAGACTGTGGCCAGGTGCCAGCCCACCCCAGATAAAGTTCACGAGACAGTGTAGCAGCAGCGTTTCAGGGATTATGGAAAATCACAACACATGTGGCACCAGGCTTCACCCTTAATGACCTTGTTCCAGCACCAGTGAATGTCGCCATTCTCTTGGATCTGCTGGGCCCAGGTTGCCTCACAGCCTCTTACAAATGTCTTTCCAGCAGTGGACCCGCCTCTCCCTGTGTGACCTGAAGAACCCCGGACTCCACTCTGCTCCTGGAAATTTGCCCTTCCCACCAGAGCACCACCAGGTATCAAGCTGTGGAGTTGCAGACTCTGCACTCCCCCTATTTACAGTCTTAATGGAATTTAAACTGTCTCCTTTCTCCTTTCTCCCTTTTTTAGTTTAGTCCCTGTGGCTGTTTCCAATTTTCCACTATCTCTCCAGCTGATTTTGGGGGGGAGGGGTGCTTTTCCTGAAACCTACCCCCCCACCCTGTCTCCATCCTCTCTCTGCATGTAAAAGTGACTCCCTGCCCTCCGCGTCTTCTCTCTCCCCAAGTTCATCTCTCCGCGCCGTGTACCTGCTGAATTCTGTGGTTCAGGTTGTGCAGATTGTTGTGTTAATCCTCGGATTAGTTTTCTAGGTGTGCAGGATGGTTTAGTGTTGGTCTGGCTGTATTTCACGGACGCAAGACACACAAAAAACTTCCATGCTGTTCCGCCATCTTGGCTCCCTCTCGGCTTGTGCACTTTTAATGAGCAAATATTAGTTTTTATAACTAAATTACACTTTGCTATTTTGTATTCAATTACAAATTAGTAATTAGCAATGATTCTTTATTATTTATTACTACTTAGTAATTTTTTAATAATTAAAACATATTAAAAATTCTTTTTTTTAAGTCTTGATATGCTCTAGAAGTGAGGCCCTCAGTGGAGAAGGTCATGGATAGTAAAGAGATAATGAGTAGATTCTCTAAAGGGCCTGGTAGCATGAGAAAGGCTGTAGCAGTTCTTGGAGTCACTAGTTCAGGTCCTCAAGCCCCGCCCCAAAGAGGTCAGCAGGAAATGCTAGTCACACTCTTCTCAGTCTGTATTTTCCCAGTGTCAGAACCATCCTGGGCACTGAGTCCACCTTAGTGATATGGGGAATCATCCTTAGTAGAAAGCAATAAAGCTGGATAATGGAAAGCCACATGCTAGTACTTTGGAAGAAGAGAGGAGAGGATATGTTATATTATTTTTCAATATACGGTATGTTTAAAAAATAATTTTAATCATACTCCATTTATAATTGTATATCCTTTTCACTTGTTTTATCATAAGCATTTCTATGACATTATATATAATTGTAAAATTTTCTAATAAGATTTTAGTATTTTCTTGGATAGGCAAATGCTACTTTTTATTTAGGCTACATTAATTCTTCTTTCATTAATACAGATGGTGACAGAGAGATCACCTTAGTGCATACACTTTCTCATTTTTTAAAATTATTTCTTTGGGATAGAATTCTTATCCTACAGTGATAAAACTGAGCCACTAAAAAATATCATATTGGCCATGTTACAGAGCCTGCTCAGCTCGGCCCCTATTTCAAGAAAGGAAACCCAAAATCACAAATAATGCTTTATAGAAGTGATTTATGTACGAAAAATGAAAGTATACAAATACATTATGTACATATTATTTTATAATAGGTCAAATGAGAAGTTTCTTCAGTATTACCTATTTTTCTCAAGGGAAGTATAGTCAACATCTGTGTGTACCTTCCCAAAACACAGAGTATGACTTTGTTCTTCAGAAGGGTATTTGTGATCTTTGCAATTTTCCTATGAAGAACATCTCTATAAAAATATTATGCTGGTTATTTAAAAAATATTTCCATTAAGGAAAAAATTTTTCATCCATCATTGTCTCTGAGAGTTATGACTGAGTGTCTCTTCTAGTTCACATTTTATGTCCCAAAGAAAGAAATGAAAGCCTTCAGGACACCTCTTTTTGGAACAGTCTCCTGCTCACCTTGGCAGAGACTCAATGGCCTGGGGTGGGGACAGCCACAGCCCTGCATGACCCACCCCATTTTCCGGGGTCCTGGTGCTCTGGACTATTTGGATAATTAAGACATGCTCCTTCAGGCAGAGGTGCAATAACAGTGCAGGTGAGCTCAGGGTAATAACGTCTGGTCTCGTATTTCATCAAGGACAAGAGGGATAGTAGCATCCTTTTGTCCATCCTGTGTCTTCAGTTTCTTCATCAATAATAATGCTAATGATGACAACAATGATGAAAGTTCTGTCCCAGGCAATGAAAGCACCTTCAGTTTTGACAGATCATAAAATGGAGTCTTTTCTAAAACCACTAAGACATTTTTTTCTGTCTTGAGCTATACAGATGATTAAAAACCCTGGCCAATTGCAAACTAGTCCTTCCCTCATTTTTTCCAACTTCCTGAAGCAAAACCAACAGTCAGCATATATCACAAGTGTCCTGAATGAAGTTGAGTACTCTGATTGCTTTTTCCCTGCCTAACTATTGTCACAGGTAGCGTGGTCATTACAAGAAACTTCATAGCTGAACTTTGTCTTCAAAAACTTATTTAAATCAAGCATTTGTGGTTTCCAACAGTGACAGTAGGAAGTGGGGTAACCCACATTCTGTCTACCCAACCACAACATGTTATTAATGCCCTTTGTTCTAAATCATGAAAATGGACTGGTGGAGCACCCCAATGGCAGATTGGGGGGGGGTGTCAAATTTTGAACTTGGGACATGGCTAAGACATCGCTGTTTCCTGGATTAATTGTATATTCTCGGGGAACTCTCATACCCTCCTTTTTTTTTTAAAGCATATGACTTAAGGGGTGCCTGAGTGGATCGGTTGGTTAAGCAGCTGACTCTTAGTTTCCAAGCAGGTCATGATCTCATGATCTTGAGATCAAACCCTGCCCCAGGCTCTGCACTATGCTTGGAGTCTGCTTAAGATTCTCTCTCCTCTCCCTCCGCCCCTCCCCAGCGCTCGCTGGCTCTCTCTCTCAAAAGCATATGGCTTAAAAGATGATTAAAATGGTAAATTGTATGTTATACATATATTTTACCACAACAAAAGAAAAGTTGTATCAGAAAAAAAAGGTTTACTCTGAACTTCCTGTTCCCAGATGAATGGACTATCAAAGAAGGAACTTTAGAGATCACCTAAACATTTTGATTGTCAAGTGCTTACTCTTTATTCATTTATACCCCAACTTATTTCAGAAAGGATTTAAGGCAACTTAAAAACTATATAAAATATAGCAAGGCAATAGAAAATCAAAGTAACATAAGATTTTTTTAGAAAAAGATAGAAACAATGACAATTTTCAAAAATATTGTTTTCAAAATAATTTCATAACTTCAAAAGTGATCATTTCAAAATATAATTTTCAAAATAAGGCAGAACCATGACATAAAATATAGATATACAGTGAAAATGTGTTAAAAGATTTTTTTCATGAAACTGGTAAAGGTCTTACAATGAGTTTAAGGAAGAAGTTAAAAAAATTAAATATTTAGGAATGTCTTGATGGCTCAGTCAGTTAAGTGTTGGACTTTGGCTTGCGTCATGATCTCACAGTTTGTGAGTTCGAGACCCATGTCAGGCTCTGCTTCAGATTCTGTGTCTCCCTCTCTCTCTGCCCCTCCCCTGCTCATGCTCTATCTCTGTCTCTCTCTGAAAAATAAATAAACATTAAAAAGATTTTTTTAATGAAATATTTAAAGAGCAGGAATATTGAATGTACAAATAGAGGCAAAACTGACCCCTTTCACTGTAGGAGTAGGAAGTCCATTGAGCCTCTCCTAGACAGGACAGGATTTGCATGTCTATTCACAAGAATTACTCTGCATCCCTCCTGCATTATTATTATCAATAATCTACAGTTTGCAAAGTTACAAAATGGCTTCCATGTCATCAGAATCCTGTAACAGCCAGAGGGGTATCCTCTAGAGTATAAACAGCATACAATTTCCAACGAAACACAAATTTTTCCCTACAAATTAAAAGTGCCAAGAATGAAGCTAATATAAAAATACACACCAGGCTGGAATAGAATGGCAAGCAACCTGTTTTCACAAAGTACTTGAAAACCAAACTACTGCAAATCTAGAGAGTTACCAGCACTTTGCCTTGTGTTTTTCTTTTGCCTCAGAATCCAAATGAGAAGTTGATTTCCAAGCTCATCCCGTGAATTTTATTCATCTCCTAATCTCTGTAATACTCCCATATGTGTCATGATCTTTTATGGTATTATTATGGTAAATACTTCAGGGTAGAAACATTTTTTCAGCTGTGTGAGTTTCTTCCTTTATCATTTTGGATGTTTTCATTTATTTGCACAGTTTATTCGTTTCATTATTTAAAATAAAGACTCAGAATATGATGTGCCTGTGACACTAATAAAATTGCAGGAGCTCTCGCATCTGGGGAATCATAGACTGTTGAGGACATTCTGCAGCGTCAAGCGAATGGCAAAAAAGATGAAATTTAACCCTGCCTTTAAAATTGATTGTGGTGCTCCTCTTGTTCTTGAGAGAAGCTGTAAATGAAGAGCCAACCAAAATTCATCGGAAACGAACACCTGCTATGCCCCTACTCCATAGTTCGAAGTCGTAAATTGAGACTTTCTGTAGACCAGTCTATTCCAACCCTCCGCTCAGTTTATTTAGCATACAAATTGTAGGTAACAGCCCAAATTATTTCTCAGAAAATTCAGGTCAGGGGAGAACCTAACCCCCAAAATTACTCAAAGAGCATTTAAGCTCAGAAGAATTTTTTCCTATTACTCAAATTAAATTATGACTCTCAACCGCACCCCCCCCCCCCCCCCCCCCCCCCCCCCCCGCACCCCCGCCCCGGTCCTATCCACCAAGTAAGTGGCTTTTTCCCTTCTCTGGGGACTTCCCTCCTCAGACGACTTCAAGAAACTTTATGGATGTTTATTCAATACAAAGGGTCGGTCTCAGTTACTATTACCTGAGGAAGAAAAAAAATGGAAAATTGGCTCAGTCAGGAATTCAATTCTTTTCAGCTAGAGCTACTTACTGCCACTAGGTGTCGCTATTGAAACCTGAGTTATCCGCCCTACAAGGGTCCAATTAACTCTTTTTCTTGTTTTAAGAGATTTTTTTTTAAAGGAACAGATTGAAGAATGTAAACATAAATGTATAATCCTGTTATTAAATGTCAAGATATAATAAGATCATAATTTACAAGAGAAATTTGAACATTTGAGTACATGTGTTACCTATGATTACCATCTACCTGCTCTAGATCTGGGACCCTTACCAATTTATACTCTTGATGTTAGTGAAGCAGGTGGGGAAGGAAGGGAGCATACATCCTGGGATCCAAAAGCTTTGAGTAACTGGGTTATTTGTTTTGGGATTCATTTGGACTCTTGCGTCATCACATTTTTTCTGTTCTACTGAATCATTCCAATCAGCAAACAAACATGCTACAATATCTCCCATTTTAAAAAAAGTCCTCCCTTGGCCCCACACCACCTCCAGTTTCTGTCTGATTTCTCTGCTCCGATTCAGAGGAAAATTCAAGAGTTTATTACACTCAGGGTGTCTACTTCCTCTTCTCCCATTTTCTTCCCCCATCAGGTTTTATGCCCACTATGTACCTTGAAAACCCCTCTTTTCTCTCTGTTGCCCAATCCAATGGTCAGTTGACTCATAGTCCTCATCGATCGTGATTGTAATTGTCAGGGTTGATCACACTCCAGTTCCTACTGAAACCCTCTCATCTCCAGGTTGCACTCTCCTGACTTGCCTATGACTTCCCTGGCTTCTCCTTCTTAGTCTTGGCTAACTCCCCCTCACCTTCATGATCCCTCACTGAGGAGTGCTGGGCCATGGACATCTTCTCTAGCTGTGCCTCTCCCTAGGTGATCTCATCCAGCCCAGCGACTTTGGATATCATCTATACTCTATAATTCCCAAATTAATATGTTATTCCTGACCTCTCCCTCTGCCCCAGCCTCCATATCTAGCTGCCTGTTTGACATCTCCACTTTGTCACTGAACAGGTGTTGCAAGCTTAGCCTATCAATAACTAACTCTTACCTTTCCCTTCAAAGCCTGTTCTTCCTCAAGTCTTACCCATTTCAGTGAAGAGCATCTCTATTTACCCAGGTGCTCAGGTCAAACCGCGGAGTCATCCTATGCTCTTTTCTCTCAGATTCCATCATCCAATCCAATCCAACCCAACAGGAACTCCTACTGGCTTCAGCTTCAAAACAGATCACTTCTCACCATCTCCGCTATCACACCTCCACAAGGCACGTCACCACTGTCTTACAACTAGGACTGGCCCAGCTGTCCTGACCTTACCTACCACCTGCAAGCCAATTTTTGCATGGCAAACAGGGAACTTCTTCCCAAAAACTGATTTAACAAGGTAGATTCGATCAGGTCGCTCCCCTGATCAAAATGTTCCAGTGGCTTCCATTCCACTGAAGACGACATCCAAATGTCTTACCAGGGCCTGCCTAAGTCTACCTGACCTCACTCCTGGTTCTCTCTTCCACTGTAGCTCCTAGGGCTCTTTCATGTACTCACCTCCCTCATGTCACGGGAGTTTTCTGACAGCCTCAGGAGCCACTACGGGGCCTTTCACTGGCCACGTATGTTCAGAGTCCTCTTCCCCCTTCAGGACCTGGCTCCCAGGTGGCCTCATGAGGGAGGCCTCCCCTGATCATACTATCTAAGATGACATACCCCTCCCCACTGCCCTGCTTTATTTCTCGTCAGAGCACCCATCACCTCCTGACATTAGGCTATATGTTAACATATTTGTTTATTGTTTGTTTTCTTCTGCTACAAATGGAAGGTACATGAGGTCAGGACTTTGCTGAGTGCTCTCTCTCCAGCACCCAGACTAATAGCTGAGATAGAAAGGCCAATCAGTAGATATTTACTACAACAATGGATGGAAAGGAAGCCGGCTATAAGTGGGGGCAGTCTGCTGGAATTGGCTCTGCCAGGATATATTGATCTGGGGCGTTAACCAGAACATTACCTGGTGCTGACCTGTATTGTGCCTGGGCCTCAGGAGCCAGCCAGTCAAATTATGTATTCCCCACATACTGTCAGTGCCACACATAAATGCTTCCAACTATTTATTTGTTTGTTTGTTTTTAATGTTTGTTTTTTTTTAAGTAATCTCTATACCCAACACGGAGCTCAAACTCACAATCCCTAAATCAAGAGTCACATGCTCTACTGACTGAGCCCGCCGGGCACCCCTAATGCTTCCAACATTTAAATCCTCTCACACGCTGACACTTCGAACAGCCAATCAGCCATCCACAGTTCTGACATCATCTTACCAAACATCCTCACAAAATCAATGAAATTTATTGCATTTAAATATTTAGTTATTGTTAATAGTCAATAGAAAACAATTGTAATTGATTTTCTTATAAATTCACAACCGTTTTTGGTATGATTTACAAACTCGCTAATAATATCCCTAAACTGTCACTGCAAACATTTTCAAAGCGTCCTGTCCAGGGTAAAAATGATCCCTATAAATGAGCCAGCCGGGGATGCCTGGGTGGCTCAGCTGGGTAAGCGTCAACTTTGGCTCAGGTCATGATCTCACAGTTCATGAGTCCAAGCCCCACATCGGCCATCAGGCTCTGTGCTGACAGCTCAGAGCCTGGAGCCTGCTTCAGATTCTGTGTCTCCCTCTCTCTGCCCCTCTCCCACTCACGCTCTGTCTCTCTCTCTTCTCAAAAATAAATAAAGATTTAAAAAAGCAAAAAAAAATAAACGGGGCCAGCCAGTCACCTGATACCCTCTTTCCAGTCACCGTATGATCATCTGTGGTGATTTAGGCAGATTTCACCACCGATACCTGTTGATAGTATAGTCTGATATGATCTCTGTTCACCCAAGTGAAGGCTTTGATGAGTTAGAACCACTGATGAGCTCATGATTGCTGGCCTACCATCATGCCTCTGAGTCCTGGGTCACTATGGGCACTTCAGGCCAACACTATAGCCCTTTAATGACATATCTCTTTAGGTGCAAACACACACATTTTTCCCCAGAGACATCCCATCAGCACCAAGGTGGCTGGGTCCACAGAAGGTTACCGACTGCAGCCCAAGAATGTCCTGGAGAATCCCCTCTACCCTGACCTGTGCATCTTGGGGTCCACAGTCGGGGGAATCCTTTCTCTCTTTTCATCCTCAAGCCTCAGACCATTTCATATATGTAACATTCCTGGGGGGTAAGGGAATTTGCCCATTATTATGTAATCATCAGTGGTTTTTAGGCAAATATCAAATAAGCCAAAAAAGCAGAATGACAAAAAGTACAAACTACCTTTACTTGTTTAAAGACAGGGGGTCACCATTAACCTGCAAATGTGTAACTTTGAAGTAAGGTAGTATTACCTCAGAGCCAGAAAGCAAGCAACAAAAATTAACTATTATACCTGGCTTGTTCTTTTGGAAAACAAGTAAATCAAAATGTAGGTGGTTCTTAACCTTTTAGATTATATGCTAATTACACCGTTGTTAAAAGGGTAATGGAAAAAAATATCTCCTGGGTAACGTTTCCTACCAGGGGGTGAGATGGTCTGAGGTGGGGTGGGGGTGGGTCCCCCCAGGAGAAGCATGACTCTGTGTATTGGCTAAAAGGTCAAGAAAAAAAAAGTCATAAAATGACTTTGTGAAGGGGTTGGTGCAATTAAATGTTAATCTTGCACTCTGTTCCTGGTTAAGGAGCCTGTTTGAAGCCATTCTATCCACTTGCTTTGAAACCTTTGCTCTCCTCCTTTTGGTTTAGCACAGCAACATTTTTAAAAGACAGAAGGACAATTTAAAGGGGGGACTCCTGTTAACAGATTTTATGGTGGCTTATTTATGGTGAAAGCTCCTAACATGGCCTCAGGCTCTTTTGCCCTTTGGGATGAAATGCACTCGCCCCGAAAAGCACAATCTCCAGAACTGTAGCCTGACATTATGGCTTCAAATCAGAACATCTGAGTTCTTCAACCTTTTTTTTTTTTTTTTTTTTCAAAGTTGTTTCTTTGCTTTTCTAGATCCTGTGCAGTTTCATATAACTTTTGGAATCAATTTGTAGATTTTGCTTGGGATTCAATTGAAACTCTTGATTGATGCGTAGATAAATGGTATGTTCGGGTTGATGAGTATTCCAGGGCACAGATATGACATCTTCGTTTATTTAGCTTTTATCAGTTTATCTTAACAATATTATAATTTTCGGAGTGTAAGTCTCGCACGTAATTTGTGAGATTTACACCTAAGCATTTCATGGTATTTTTTTAAATGTAAAAAGTATTGTTAAAAAAGAATACTACCAGGATGAAGGACAGATATTTAATTATTTACAAAGTACTTTGCAACACTTTTATTTACTTTTCTTCACAGCACCCTAATACTGATAGCTTCAGATGGGGTAATGCATAGGAAAGATTTTAAAGTAGAGTCAGATGATATTATTATATCGTTATTACTACTATTATACTTCATTATATCACTGTTAGAACTATTCATCTTTCCAGAAAGCAGTGGTTGGAAAGCGGCGGCTAGCTGAGACTTGCTCCATTTCAGAGAAGCAGCTCGGAAATGGAGAACACAGCTATCTTCCTAAAACTGCTCTCTGACCACAGTGTAGATGACATAAGGAGACTGAAGAATCCCCTCCCCACCAACCCTCACCTTCACTGAGCATGCTCATGCATGTGCATTGTGTGCACATGTGCCCCTTCATCCGCTCCTAATCTTTCCACTCCTAGTCTTGGGAAGAAAGGACAAAGAGGGTCTGGAAAGTTTTTCCATTGTAGAAATGTCTTTGCTGATGTTTGCTGACTTGCCACTCATGGCCAGTTCATCATTAATTTCACCCTTAACTTCATCACTAATTTCTTTATCAGTCTCTAACCAGCTCATTCCCCACACAGACTGGGTCCTTCGCAGAAATCATCTTCCTCTGGTGTCACCTGTTCCACCAACCCACGCAACCACTAATTGACATAATGGGCAACTGACAACTTGTTTTCTCTGTGGTGACAGTCTGCTTGGCCCTGGTCACCTAAGCCTCAGTGTCTGCGACTTCCTGCCACCCCATGCAGCGCAGCCCTGCTTCCTGGGGCAGTGACAGGCATTTAAACTATCAGAGTGCTCTGGGCTGAACTGTTTAATATTTCACACCCTCTGCTCAGTGTGACTCATTCTATCCAAACAGACAGCCTGAGCTTTCTCACGCCTCTGGTTTCACTCTGAGCACATTCAAGACCACCTAAGGGACCCTTGAATGTCACTCTTTAAGACGTGTACAGGCACCCCCTCATTTGCAATGCCTTATGGAGTCACGGAGCAGGAAAGGAGAAACTTTTGCTACCCAGGCAAAGGAAACCAATCCCCCCCGCCCCCGCCATTGCATCTGAGAGGTAGCACCTGCAGCAGCTGGGGGCAGGGCAGAAAGGGAGAGTACTAGGCTTCATCCTGCCTGCATTTCAGACAGAGGCCTTCTTCTCCAGGGACAGAAAGGGGTTGAAGGTCCTTGGGGGGGCAGCACAGCAGGGGCACTCCTCTCCTTTAACCTGGGTGGGAGGGCATGCTGGGCACCTTCGTGCTTAGTGATGCTAGCACTTGCTCTCCCGATCCTTTGGGCTGATATCAGCAATTGAAAGCACAGGATCCACAGGGCTGAATCTGCCTCACATGTTTCAGGAGGGGGATAGTAAGCTCTCGAGGCCCCTCTGTGTCAGGGACACTGCGGCTAGTCCTTCTGGTACCTTTTTGTGAAATAGAAAGGATGTCCCTAGTTGACGGTATTGTAATAGAGCTGTATGGTGATAGATGGTAGCTACACTCGTAAGCATAGTGTGATGTATAAAGTTGAGTCAGTACCGGGGCGCCTGGGTGGTTCAGTCGGTTAAGCGTCCGACTTCGACTCAGGTCATGATCTCACGGTCCGTGAGTTCGAGCCCCGCGTCGGGCTCTGTGCTGACAGCTCAGAGCCTGGAGCCTGCTTCGGATTCTGTGTCTCCCTCTCTCTCTGACCCTCCCCTGTTCGTGCTCTGTCTCTCTCTGTCTCAAAAATAAATAAACATTAAAAAAAAAAATTTTTAGGTTGAGTCAGTATGTTGTACCCCTGCAACTATACTCAAAAACAAAAAGCATCCCTTCCTGAAGGCTCCAGACTGCCATCTGTTGGAGTGTTTTTATAATTGACATGCATATGTACAGCCTCCGGGGTGTGAATGGTGCTGTAGAGATTTACGCTGTGTGGTCAGAGGAGTGGGTGAGGGGACGGTAATGAGGCCTGGCTTCGGGGACCTCATTGGACAGGCCTGGGTGGGCACACAGTCCTGCAGAACTGGCATGTGGGTGGTAACAGCAACAGTGTAAACCCTGTCATGGGGCCCCCACCAGGTAACAGGTGGAGACCTGGAGAAGGTAGGTGTTCATGGGTCCGGCTGTGACTTGGCTCAGGACATGGCCCTAATCTCACCAGTTTCGCTGAGGCTGCCGGAACATTAGCAGAGGATGGAGGGAGGTGCTGCGTACAAGGGAGCACAGGCAGGGTCCACTGTTAGGGAGTAGTGGTTAGAAATGTAATCTGCAAGAGGGATAGCTTGTGCATTGCCCCACATCTCCATTGGGACTGAAAGGCTCTTGTGGGGATGGGAGCATAGTTTGGAGGTCCTATAATTCTGCAGGCCAGGGCTTCCCCAGAAAAACGCCCTTTGGTTGCTATTATGGTAGCCAGTTTTGCTCCCAGGACCCTGACCTGGGAAAACACGTGTTAAGCCATGAGTGAAAATGGAAGAGGCCACCAGCCAAGGAGTGTAGGCAGCCTCTAGAAGCTGGAAAAGGCAAGGAGACACAGGGGGATGGCAGCCGTGCTGCCATCTTGATTTTAACTCAGTGAGACCCACTCACGACTTCCGCCCTCCAGATACGTACATTTGTTTAAGCCACCACATTTGTGTAAGTTGTTAGAGCATCAGTAAAAAACTAATATGGTAGGTATTCTTGTCTCCATTTTACAGGTGAGAAAAACAAAACCTGGGTCAGGATCAAAATCTAGTTCTCTATGACTTCAAAGGCCACACGTTCCCTATACTCTTCTGATGCCTTCTTAAATTTTTGTAACTAATTTCCTTACTGAAATCATCAAATATTTAATTGCTAGAACAACCACTTTAGAAAGAATCACTAATGGCATACCCCTGAATATATCTGCTTGCTACAAATAATTTGTTCAACAGCAAAGAAACCGTCAGTTGAATCTTGCCTGGAGAGTTCATGCGAAGAAAACCAGAGTATCCACATTTTCCTGCGGAAGCCCTTAAGTCTAAGGATACTAACAAAATTATCACTCTTTAGCTTGTTTGTTCATTTGGTTGGATTTATAAATTATTCTGTATATGCTTAATAGTACATTGGTCATAATAAGATGGATTTTATTAATCATCAGCTAAATATAAATTAAAACTGTAATAAGAGAGCACTATACAGTCGCTAGATTGGTTAAAATTTAGAATACCGAGCATACAAGTGTTGGTGAGGATGTGGAGAAGCTAGAGCTCTCAAAGTTATGTATCTACCCTATTACCCATTATTTGACTCCAAGATACAACTTTTAAGGTGATTTTATTTGTCAAGATTCATCAATCTATTTGCTTAAAACCTCTGTGTATAATTTATATCTCAAGATTCGAAAAAAGAACCAGGAATTGAAACAAGAACCCCACCCCCACCCCTCACACAGGGATTTTTCGAATTATCAGTGCGGCAAAATTAGGGCTTTTAAAAGGGAGACCGCTAAGTGGAGTGGTAGAAAGAGCACCAGGTAAGAACCAGAATCTTCCTTCTGGTCTCAGTCCCTTCCCTGACTTAGATATATACATGACCTTGTGGGGTTCATTTTGCCTCTCTGGGTCTCAGGGTCCTTATCTGCAAAATAAATGAACTGCGTTAGATGGCCTCACAGTTCCTTCTAACTCTAAAATTCTATTATTTGCCACTTTAAGCGGTAAATCAGATAGCTTTAGAAGTTTCTACTTGATATAAAACACTGCTTTTCCAACACACTCTGATTCTAATCTGTGATTCAGTTGATACTGGGTCATTGGCAACGTAATTCTCAGAGATTACATTTTTCTACGGGAAACTTGGATTGGCTTTATCAGATAGTTTCCAGGAATATATCTTTGAGCAAAGCAACCATGGGCAACATACATTCAGATTATGGACATTTTCCATATTTAGATATAGCACATACGTGTATATTAATAGAGATATGGGGATTACTAAAGAACACGTTTTTTTTTTTAAAGCTTTAAGCAAAAGTAATGTGACCACAGTAATGATAACACTGGACTGAAAGGCTCTGTGGCCTCAGACGAGCCATTTTCATGTTCAGAGGACATGTCAATATCTGCACTGTCTGCTTCCCCAGGGTTGTTTAAAGATGAAGTGACGCTTTGTCAGATAGGTAAAGCACGTTTTAACTTGCAAAATGTTGTACAATTATAAAGTGACTTGTTCTTATAGAGAATGAGGAGAGGACACTAACCTAAAAAGTGTCCAGGAGAGACCACTCTATTAACAAGCTGAGGTCTGGTCAGTACCAATCACTGCTCTGATGTGATGCAGGAGATAATGAGAGAGGTGAGCTTTTTAAATTTTCCTAATGTTTATTCATTGCTGAGAAGGGGGTGAGGGGCAGAGAGAGAGGGAGACAGAGGGTCCAAAGCAGGCTCTGCACTGACAACGGTGAGCCTGATGCAGGGCTCAAACTGACGAACAGTAAGATCATGACCTGAGCCAAAGTTGGCTCCTCAGCCGACTGAGCTACCCAGGCACCCAGAGAGAGGCAGACTTTTTAAGGACACAGAGATAAAGGTATTTTAGGTAGTTTAGGATTCCCTTGGTTTCATGAACTCATGGTGATTTCAGCTGCTTCCTGCAGTCTCTCAGTTCATCCCTCAGATTGTGTCTGAAGAAAACCCAGCCTCACGTCATCTGCAAGATGACCAGTCTTTGGTTTGCCAGGCTAGATTGGGAAGGCTCACGAGAGCCGAGTGACCATAGCTGGAGGTAGAGGAAGGAAAATAGAGCGTCTTGGGGAAACTGACTGCATAAGCCCGCTGAGGCTCTGCCCAGGGTGGAGTGAGGATGGAGGCGGAAAGGTTGGATGGGAGGGTGGATTGGTGGAGGGATGACCCAAAGAAAGCTTTATGGCACAGTGGGGAGGTTGTAAGGAAGAGGGAAGAGAAGGGAGGGATGGCGAATAACTCTCCCACAGAGCACAAACTCTCCCAACAAACTGTTGATATTTGATGGTGTTATTTCCCTCCTGCTGTAGTCCCAAGACCTAAAACAGTGTTAGCCATGCAGGAAGTGCTTAATAAATACCGGTTGAATGGGTTGAATGGATGCACAGTGAAAGAGGATCAGAAGGCAGCACTAGGCAGTGCCCCATCACCTCTCCTGTGCCTGGAGAATGACAGTCTTGGCTCATCTCTCTGGTCTTGGAGGCAGGCAAAAAGAAGAATTCAGAAGGATAATACGGCCAGATATCAAAACATGCACCATTAAAACCCTTTGTCTGGGGGCGCCTGGGTGGCGCAGTCGGTTAAGCGTCCGACTTCAGCCAGGTCACGATCTCGCGGTCTGTGAGTTCGAGCCCCGCGTCAGGCTCTGGGCTGATGGCTCGGAGCCTGGAGCCTGTTTCCGATTCTGTGTCTCCCTCTCTCTCTGCCCCTCCCGCGTTCATGCTCTGTCTCTCTCTGTCCCAAAAATAAATAAAAA